>NW_027277256.1:0-30195 GCF_030028105.1 Mobula birostris | reverse complement strand
CCTAGACTCCCCCACGAAAGGAAACATCCTCTCCACATCCACTCTGTCTGTATCCTCTGGTCCTAGACTCCCCCACCATATGAAACACCCTCTCCACATCCACTCTATCTGTGTCCTCTGGTCCTAGACTCCTCCACTATAGGAAACATGCTCTCCACACCCACTCTATCAGTGTCCTCTGGTCCTAGACTCCCCCACTATAGGAAACATCTTCTCCACATCCACTCTATCTGTGTCCTCTGGTCCCAGACTCCCACACCATAGGAAACATCCTCTCCACATCGACTCTATCTGTGCCCTCTGGTCCTAGGCTCCCCCACTATAGGAAACATCCTCTCCACATCCACTCTGCCTGTGTCTTCGGGTCCTAGACTCCCCCACTATAGGAAACATCCTCTCCACATCGACTCTATCTGTGTCCTCTGGTCCTAGACTCCCCCAATACAGGAAATATCCTCTCCACACCCAATCTATCTGTACCCTCTGGTCCTAGACTCCCCCACCATAGGAAACATCCTCTCCACATCCACTATATCTGTTTCCTCTGGTCCTGGACTCCCCCACTATAGGAAACGTCCTCTCCACATCTACTGTGCCTGTGTCCTCTGGTCCTAGACTCCCCCACCATAGGAAACATCCTCTCCACATCCACTGTATCTGTGCCCTCTGGTCCTAGACTACCCCACTATAGGAAACATCCTCTCCACATCCACTCTATCTGTGTCCTCTGCTCCTAGACTCCCCCAATATAGGAAACATCCTCTCCACACCCACTCTATCTGTGCTCTCTGGTCCTAGATTCCCCCACAATAGGAAACATCCCCTCCACATTCACTCTATCTGTGCCCTCTGGTCCTAGACTCCCCCACTATAGGAAACATCCTCTCCACATCCACTCTGCCTGTGTCCTCTGGTCCCAGACTCCCCCACCATAGGAAACATCCTCTCCACATCCACTCTATCTGTGTCCTCTGGTCCTACACTCCCCAATACAGGAAACATGCTCTCCACACCCACTCTCTCTGTGTCCTCTGGTCCTAGACTCCTCCACTATAGGAAACATGCTCTCCACACCCACTCTATCAGTGTCCTCTGGTCCTAGACTCACCCACTATAGGAAACATCTTCTCCACATCCACTCTATCTGTGTCCTCTGGTCCCAGACTCCCACACCATAGGAAACATCCTCTCCACATCGACTCTATCTGTGCCCTCTGGTCCTAGAATCCCCCAATATAGGAAACATCCTCTCCACATCTACTCTGCCTGTGTCCTCTGGTCCTAGACCTCCGCACCATAGGAAACATCCTCTCCACATCCACTCTATCTGTGCCCTCTGGTCCTAGACTCCCCAACTACAGGAAACATCCTCTCTACATCCACTCTGCCTGTGCCCTCTGGTCCTGGACTCCCCCACCATAGGAAACATCCTCTCCACATCCACTCTATCTGTGCCCTCTGGTCCTATACTCCCCCACTATAGGAAACATCCTCTCCACATCCACTCTATCTGTGTCCTCTGGTCCTGGACTCCCCCACTATAGGAAACATCCTCTCCACATCTACTCTGCCTGTGTCATCTGGTCCTAGACTCCCCCACCATAGGAAACATCCTCTCCACTTCCACTCTATCTGTGTCCTCTAGTCCTAGACTCCCCCAATACAGGAAACATCCTCTCCACACCCACTCTATCTGTGCCCTCTGGTCCTAGACTCCCCCACCATAGGAAACATCCTCTCCACATCCACTCTATCTGTGTCCTCTAGTCCTAGACTCCCCCAATACAGGAAACATCCTCTCCGCACCCACTCTATCTGTGCCCTCTGGTCCTAGACTCCCCCACCATAGGAAACATCCTCTCCACATCCACTCTATCTGTGCCCTCTGGTCCTAGACTATCCCACTATAGGAAACATCCTCTGAACACCCACTCTATCTGTGACCTCTGGTCCCAGACTCCCACACCATAGTAAACATCCTCTACACATCGACTCTATCTGTGCCCTCTGGTCCTAGACTCCCCCACGAAAGGAAACATCCTCTCCACATCCACTCTGTCTGTATCCTCTGGTCCTAGACTCCCCCACCATATGAAACACCCTCTCCACATCCACTCTATCTGTGTCCTCTGGTCCTAGACTCCTCCACTATAGGAAACATGCTCTCCACACCCACTCTATCAGTGTCCTCTGGTCCTAGACTCCCCCACTATAGGAAACATCTTCTCCACATCCACTCTATCTGTGTCCTCTGGTCCCAGACTCCCACACCATAGGAAACATCCTCTCCACATCGACTCTATCTGTGCCCTCTGGTCCTAGGCTCCCCCACTATAGGAAACATCCTCTCCACATCCACTCTGCCTGTGTCTTCGGGTCCTAGACTCCCCCACTATAGGAAACATCCTCTCCACATCGACTCTATCTGTGTCCTCTGGTCCTAGACTCCCCCAATACAGGAAATATCCTCTCCACACCCAATCTATCTGTACCCTCTGGTCCTAGACTCCCCCACCATAGGAAACATCCTCTCCACATCCACTATATCTGTTTCCTCTGGTCCTGGACTCCCCCACTATAGGAAACGTCCTCTCCACATCTACTGTGCCTGTGTCCTCTGGTCCTAGACTCCCCCACCATAGGAAACATCCTCTCCACATCCACTGTATCTGTGCCCTCTGGTCCTAGACTACCCCACTATAGGAAACATCCTCTCCACATCCACTCTATCTGTGTCCTCTGCTCCTAGACTCCCCCAATATAGGAAACATCCTCTCCACACCCACTCTATCTGTGCTCTCTGGTCCTAGATTCCCCCACAATAGGAAACATCCCCTCCACATTCACTCTATCTGTGCCCTCTGGTCCTAGACTCCCCCACTATAGGAAACATCCTCTCCACATCCACTCTGCCTGTGTCCTCTGGTCCCAGACTCCCCCACCATAGGAAACATCCTCTCCACATCCACTCTATCTGTGTCCTCTGGTCCTACACTCCCCCAATACAGGAAACATGCTCTCCACACCCACTCTCTCTGTGTCCTCTGGTCCTAGACTCCTCCACTATAGGAAACATGCTCTCCACACCCACTCTATCAGTGTCCTCTGGTCCTAGACTCACCCACTATAGGAAACATCTTCTCCACATCCACTCTATCTGTGTCCTCTGGTCCCAGACTCCCACACCATAGGAAACATCCTCTCCACATCGACTCTATCTGTGCCCTCTGGTCCTAGAATCCCCCACTATAGGAAACATCCTCTCCACATCTACTCTGCCTGTGTCCTCTGGTCCTAGACCTCCGCAACATAGGAAACATCCTCTCCACATCCACTCTATCTGTGCCCTCTGGTCCTAGACTCCCCAACTACAGGAAACATCCTCTCTACATCCACTCTGCCTGTGCCCTCTGGTCCTGGACTCCCCCACCATAGGAAACATCCTCTCCACATCCACTCTATCTGTGCCCTCTGGTCCTATACTCCCCCACTATAGGAAACATCCTCTCCACATCCACTCTATCTGTGTCCTCTGGTCCTGGACTCCCCCACTATAGGAAACATCCTCTCCACATCTACTCTGCCTGTGTCATCTGGTCCTAGACTCCCCCACCATAGGAAACATCCTCTCCACTTCCACTCTATCTGTGTCCTCTAGTCCTAGACTCCCCCAATACAGGAAACATCCTCTCCACACCCACTCTATCTGTGCCCTCTGGTCCTAGACTCCCCCACCATAGGAAACATCCTCTCCACATCCACTCTATCTGTGCCCTCTGGTCCTAGACTATCCCACTATAGGAAACATCCTCTGAACACCCACTCCATCTGTGCCCTCTGGTCCTAGACTCCCCCACCATAGGAAACATCCTCTCCACATCCACCATATCTGTGCCCTCTGGTCCTAGACTCCCCCACTATAGGAAACATCCTCTCCATATCCACTCTACCTGTGCCCTCTGGTCCTAGACTCCCCCACTATAGGAAACATCCTCTCCACATCCACTCTATCTGTGTCCTCTGGTCCTAGACTCCCCCACTATAGGGAACATCTTCTCCACATCCACTCTATCTGTGTCCTCTGGTCCTAGACTCCCCCACTATAGGAAACATCCTGTCCACATCCACTCTATCTGTCTCCTCTGGCCCGAGACTCCCCCAATACAGGAAACATCCTCTCCACACCCACTCTATCTGTGCCCTCTGGTCCTAGACACCCCTACCATTGGAAACATCCTCTCCACATCGACTCTATCTGTGCCCTCTGGTCCTAGGCTCCCCCACTATAGGAAACATCCTCTCCACATCTACTCTGCCTGTGTCTTCTGGTCCTAGACTCCCCCACTATGGGAAACATCCTCTCCACATCGACTCTATCTGTGTCCTCTGGTCCTAGACTCCCCCAATAGAGGAAACATCCTCTCCACACCCAATCTATCTGTACCCTCTGGTCCTAGACTCCCCCACCATAGGAAACATCCTCTCCACATCCACTATATCTGTGTCCTCTGGTCCTGGACTCCCCCACTATAGGAAACGTCCTCTCCACATCTACTGTGCCTGTGTCCTCTGGTCCTAGACTCCCCCACCATAGGAAACATCCTCTCCACATCCACTGTATCTGTGCCCTCTGGTCCTAGACTACCCCACTATAGGAAACATCCTCTCCACATCCACTCTATCTGTGTCCTCTGGTCCTAGACTCCCCCAATATAGGAAACATCCTCTCCACACCCACTCTATCTGTGCTCTCTGGTCCTAGATTCCCCCACCATAGGAAACATCCCCTCCACATTCACTCTATCTGTGCCCTCTGGTCCTAGACTCCCCCACTATAGGAAACATCCTCTCCACATCCACTCTGCCTGTGTCCTCTGGTCCCAGACTCCCCCACCATAGGAAACATCCTCTCCACATCCACTCTATCTGTGCCCTCTGGACCTAGACTCCCCCACTATAGGAAACATCCTCTCCACATCCACTCTATCTGTGCCCTCTGGTCCCAGACTCCCACACCATAGGAAACATCCTCTCCACATCGACTCTCTCTGTGCCCTCTGGTCCTAGAATCCCCCACTATAGGAAACATCCTCTCCACATCTACTCTGCCTGTGTCCTCTGGTCCTAGACTCCCGCACCATAGGAAACATCCTCTCCACATCCACTCTATCTGCGCCCTCTGGTCCTAGACTCCCCAACTACAGGAAACATCCTCTCTACATCCACTCTGCCTGTGACCTCTGGTCCTGGACTCCCCCACCATAGGAAACATCCTCTCCACATCCACTCTATCTGTGCCCTCTGGTCCTAGAATCCCCCACTATAGGAAACATCCTCTCCACATCTACTCTGCCTGTGTCCTCTGGTCCTAGACTCCCCCACTATAGGAAACATCCTCTCCACATCCACTCCATCTGTGTCCTCTGGTCCTAGAATCCCCCAATACAGGAAACATCCTCTCCACACCCACTCTATCTGTACCCTCTGGTCCTAGACTCCCCCACCATAGGAAACATCCTCTCCACATCCACTATATCTGTGTCCTCTGGTCCTGGACTCCCCCACTATAGGAAACATCCACTCCGCATCGACTCTATCTGTGCCTTCTGGTCCTAGACTCCCCCACTATAGGAAACATCCTCTCCACATCTACTCTGCCTGTGTCCTCTGGTCCTAGACTCCCCAACCATAGGAAACATCCGCTCCACATCCACTCTATCTGTGCCCTCTGGTCCTAGACTCCCCCACTACAGGAAACATCCCCTCTACATCCACTCTGCCTGTGTCCTCTGGTCCTGGGCTCCCCCACCATAGGAAACATCCTCTCCACATCCACTCTATCTGTACCCTCTGGTCCTAGACTCCCCCACTATAGGAAACATCCTCTCCACATCTACTCTGCCTGTGTTCTCTGGTCCTAGACTCCCCCACCATAGGAAACATCCTCTCCACTTCCACTCTATCTGTGCCCTCTGGTCCTAGACTCCCCCACTATAGGAAACATACTCTCCACATCCACTCTATCTGTGTCCTCTAGTCCTAGACTCCCCCACTATAGGAAACATCCTCTCCACATCTACTCTGCCTGTGTCCTCTGGTCCTAGACTCCCCCACCATAGGAAACATCCGCTCCACATCGACTCTATCTGTGCCCTCTGGTCCTAGACTCCCCCACTATAGGAAACATCCTCTCCACATCTACTCTGCCTGTGTCCTCTGGTCCTAGACTCCCCCACCATAGCAAACATCCTCTCCACATCCACTCTATATGTGTCCTCTGGTCCTAGACTCCCCCAATACAGGAAACATCCTCTGAACACCCACTCCATCTGTGCCCTCTGGTCCTAGACTCCCCCACCATAGGAAACATCCTCTCCACATCCACCGTATCTGTGCCCTCTGGTCCCAGACTCCCCCACTATAGGAAACATCCTCTCCACATCCACTTTGCCTGTGTCCTCTGGTCCCAGACTCCCCCACCATAGGAAACATCCTCTCCATATCCACTCTACCTGTGCCCTCTGGTCCTAGACTCCCCCAGTACTGGAAACATCCTCTATACACCCACTGTATCTGTGCCCTCTGGTCCTAGACTCCCCCACTGTAGGAAACATCCTCTCCACATCCACTCTATCTGTGTCCTCTGGTCCCAGACTCCCACACCATAGGAAACATCCTCTCCACATCCACTCTATCTGTGCCCTCTGGTCCTAGACTCCAAAACTATAGGAAACATCCTCTCCACATCTACTCTGCCTGTGTCCTCTGGTCCAAGACTCCCCCAACATAGGAAGCATCCTCTCCACATCGACTCTATCTGTGCCCTCTGGTCCTAGACTCCCCCACTATAGGAAACATCCTCTCCACATCTACTCTGCCTGTGTCCTCTGGTCCTAGACTCCCCCACTATAGGAAACATCCTCTCCACATCCACTCTGTCTGTATCCTCTGGTCCTAGACTCCCCCACCATAGGAAACATCCTCTCCACATCCACTCTATCTGTGTCCTCTGCTCCTAGACTCCTCCACTATAGGAAACATCCTCTCGACACCCACTTTATCCGTGTCCTCTGGTCCTAGACTCCCCACTTTAGGAAACATCCTCTCCACATCCACTCTATCTGTGACCTCTGGTCCCAGACTCCCACACCATAGTAAACATCCTCTCCACATCGACTCTATCTGTGCCCTCTGGTCCTAGACTCCCCCACGAAAGGAAACATCCTCTCCACATCCACTCTGTCTGTATCCTCTGGTCCTAGACTCCCCCACCATATGAAACACCCTCTCCACATCCACTCTATCTGTGTCCTCTGGTCCTAGACTCCTCCACTATAGGAAACATGCTCTCCACACCCACTCTATCAGTGTCCTCTGGTCCTAGACTCCCCCACTATAGGAAACATCTTCTCCACATCCACTCTATCTGTGTCCTCTGGTCCCAGACTCCCACACCATAGGAAACATCCTCTCCACATCGACTCTATCTGTGCCCTCTGGTCCTAGGCTCCCCCACTATAGGAAACATCCTCTCCACATCCACTCTGCCTGTGTCTTCGGGTCCTAGACTCCCCCACTATAGGAAACATCCTCTCCACATCGACTCTATCTGTGTCCTCTGGTCCTAGACTCCCCCAATACAGGAAATATCCTCTCCACACCCAATCTATCTGTACCCTCTGGTCCTAGACTCCCCCACCATAGGAAACATCCTCTCCACATCCACTATATCTGTTTCCTCTGGTCCTGGACTCCCCCACTATAGGAAACGTCCTCTCCACATCTACTGTGCCTGTGTCCTCTGGTCCTAGACTCCCCCACCATAGGAAACATCCTCTCCACATCCACTGTATCTGTGCCCTCTGGTCCTAGACTACCCCACTATAGGAAACATCCTCTCCACATCCACTCTATCTGTGTCCTCTGCTCCTAGACTCCCCCAATATAGGAAACATCCTCTCCACACCCACTCTATCTGTGCTCTCTGGTCCTAGATTCCCCCACAATAGGAAACATCCCCTCCACATTCACTCTATCTGTGCCCTCTGGTCCTAGACTCCCCCACTATAGGAAACATCCTCTCCACATCCACTCTGCCTGTGTCCTCTGGTCCCAGACTCCCCCACCATAGGAAACATCCTCTCCACATCCACTCTATCTGTGTCCTCTGGTCCTACACTCCCCCAATACAGGAAACATGCTCTCCACACCCACTCTCTCTGTGTCCTCTGGTCCTAGACTCCTCCACTATAGGAAACATGCTCTCCACACCCACTCTATCAGTGTCCTCTGGTCCTAGACTCACCCACTATAGGAAACATCTTCTCCACATCCACTCTATCTGTGTCCTCTGGTCCCAGACTCCCACACCATAGGAAACATCCTCTCCACATCGACTCTATCTGTGCCCTCTGGTCCTAGAATCCCCCACTATAGGAAACATCCTCTCCACATCTACTCTGCCTGTGTCCTCTCGTCCTAGACCTCCGCACCATAGGAAACATCCTCTCCACATCCACTCTATCTGTGCCCTCTGGTCCTAGACTCCCCAACTACAGGAAACATCCTCTCTACATCCACTCTGCCTGTGCCCTCTGGTCCTGGACTCCCCCACCATAGGAAACATCCTCTCCACATCCACTCTATCTGTGCCCTCTGGTCCTATACTCCCCCACTATAGGAAACATCCTCTCCACATCCACTCTATCTGTGTCCTCTGGTCCTGGACTCCCCCACTATAGGAAACATCCTCTCCACATCTACTCTGCCTGTGTCATCTGGTCCTAGACTCCCCCACCATAGGAAACATCCTCTCCACTTCCACTCTATCTGTGTCCTCTAGTCCTAGACTCCCCCAATACAGGAAACATCCTCTCCACACCCACTCTATCTGTGCCCTCTGGTCCTAGACTCCCCCACCATAGGAAACATCCTCTCCACATCCACTCTATCTGTGCCCTCTGGTCCTAGACTATCCCACTATAGGAAACATCCTCTCCACATCCACTCTGCCTCTGTCCTCTGGTCCCAGACTCCCCCACCATAGGAAACATCCTCTCCACATCCACTCTATCTGTGCCCTCTGGACCTAGACTCCCCCACTATAGGAAACATCCTCTCCACATCTACTCTGCCTGTGTCCTCTGGTCCTAGACTCCCCCACCATAGGAAACATCCGCTCCACATCGACTCTATCTGTGCCCTCTGGTCCTAGACTCCCCAACTACAGGAAACATCCTCTCTACATCCACTCTGCCTGTGCCCTCTGGTCCTGGACTCCCCCACCATAGGAAACATCCTCTCCACATCCACTCTATCTGTGCCCTCTGGTCCTATACTCCCCCACTATAGGAAACATCCTCTCCACATCCACTCTATCTGTGTCCTCTGGTCCTGGACTCCCCCACTATAGGAAACATCCTCTCCACATCTACTCTGCCTGTGTCATCTGGTCCTAGACTCCCCCACCATAGGAAACTTCCTCTCCACTTCCACTCTATCTGTGTCCTCTAGTCCTAGACTCCCCCAATACAGGAAACATCCTCTCCACACACACTCTATCTGTGCCCTCTGGTCCTAGACTCCCCCACCATAGGAAACATCCTCTCCACATCCACTCTATCTGTGCCCTCTGGTCCTAGAGTATCCCACTATAGGAAACATCCTCTCCACATCCACTCTGCCTCTGTCCTCTGGTCCCAGACTCCCCCACCATAGGAAACATCCTCTCCACATCCACTCTATCTGTGCCCTCTGGACCTAGACTCCCCCACTATAGGAAACATCCTCTCCACATCTACTCTGCCTGTGTCCTCTGGTCCTAGACTCCCCCACCATAGGAAACATCCGCTCCACATCGACTCTATCTGTGCCCTCTGGTCCTAGACTCCCCCACTATAGGAAACATCCTCTCCACATCTACTCTGCCTGTGTCCTCTGGTCCTAGACTCCCCCACCATAGCAAACATCCTCTCCACATCCACTCTATATGTGTCCTCTGGTCCTAGACTCCCCCAATACAGGAAACATCCTCTGAACACCCACTCCATCTGTGCCCTCTGGTCCTAGACTCCCCCACCATAGGAAACATCCTCTCCACATCCACCGTATCTGTGCCCTCTGGTCCCAGACTCCCCCACTATAGGAAACATCCTCTCCACGTCCACTCTGCCTGTGTCCTCTGGTCCCAGACTCCCCCACCATAGGGAACATCCTCTCCATATCCACTCTACCTGTGCCCTCTGGTCCTAGACTCCCCCAGTACAGGAAACATCCTCTATACACCCACTGTATCTGTGCCCTCTGGTCCTAGACTCCCCCACTGTAGGAAACATCCTCTCCACATCCACTCTATCTGTGTCCTCTGGTCCCAGACTCCCACACCATAGGAAACATCCTCTCCACATCCACTCTATCTGTGCCCTCTGGTCCTAGACTCCAAAACTATAGGAAACATCCTCTCCACATCTACTCTGCCTGTGTCCTCTGGTCCAAGACTCCCCCAACATAGGAAGCATCCTCTCCACATCGACTCTATCTGTGCCCTCTGGTCCTAGACTCCCCCACTATAGGAAACATCCTCTCCACATCCACTCTATATGTGTCCTCTGGTCCTAGACTCCCCCAATACAGGAAACATCCTCTCAACACCCACTCTATCTGTGCCCTCTGGTCCTGGACTCCCCCACCATAGGTAACATCCTCTCCACATCCACTCTATCTGTGCCCTCAGTTCCTAGACTCCCCCACCATAGGAAACATCCTCTCCACATCCACTCTATCTGTGCCCTCTGGTCCTAGACTCCCCCACTATCGGAAACATACTCTCAACATCCACTCTGCCTGTGTCCTCTTGTCCTGGACTCCCCCACTATAGGAAACGTCCTCTCCACATCTACTGTGCCTGTGTCCTCTGGTCCTAGACTCCCCCACCATAGGAAACATCCTCTCCACATCCACTGTATCTGTGCCCTCTGGTCCTAGATTCCCCCACCATAGGAAACATCCCCTCCACATTCACTCTATCTGTGCCCTCTGGTCCTAGACTCCCCCACTATAGGAAACATCCTCTCCACATCCACTCTGCCTGTGTCCTCTGGTCCTAGACTCCCCCATCATAGGAAACATCCTCTCCACATCCACTCTACCTGTGCCCTCTGGTCCTAGACTCCCCCACTATAGGAAACATCCACTCCACATCCACTCTATCTGTGTCCTCTGGTCCTGGACTCCCCCACTATAGGAAACATCCTCTCCACATCCACACTATCTGTGTCCTCTGGTCCTAGACTCCCCCAATACAGGAAACATCCTCTCCACACCCACTCTATCTGTGTCCTCTGGTCCTATACTCCCCAACTAAAGGAAAAATCCTCTCCACATCCACTCTATCTGTGTCCTCTGGTCCTAGACTCCCCCACTATAGGAAACATCCCCTCCACATCCACTCTATCTGTGTCCTCTGGTCCTAGACTCCCCCATTATAGGACACAACCCCTCCACATCCACTCTATCTGTGTCCTCTGGTCCTAGACTCCCCCACTACAGGAAACATCCTCTCCACACACACTCTATCTGTGTCCTCTGGTCCTAGACTCCCCCACTATAGGAAACATCCTCTCCACATCCACTCTGTCTGTATCCTCTGGTCCTAGACTCCCCCACCATAGGAAACATCCTCTCCACATCCACTCTATCTGTGTCCTCTGGTCCTCGACTCCTCCACTATAGGAAACATCCTCTCGACACCCACTTTATCAGTGTCCTCTGGTCCTAGACTCCCCCACTTTAGGAAACATCCTCTCCACATCCACTCTATCTGTGACCTCTGGTCCCAGACTCCCACACCATAGGAAACATCCTCTCCACATCGACTCTATCTGTGCCCTCTGGTCCTAGACTCCCCCACGAAAGGAAACATCCTCTCCACATCCACTCTGTCTGTATCCTCTGGTCCTAGACTCCCCCACCATATGAAACACCCTCTCCACATCGACTCTATCTGTGACCTCTGGTCCTAGGCTCCCCCACTATACGAAACATCCTCTCCACATCCACTCTATCTGTGTCCTCTGGTCCTAGACTCCCCCAATACAGGAAACATCCTCTCCACACCCACTATATCTGTGTCCTCTGGTCCTGGACTCCCCCACTATAGGAAACGTCCTCTCCACATCTACTCTGCCTGTATCCTCTGGTTCCAGACTCCCACACCATAGGGAACATCCACTCCGCATCGACTCTATCTGTGCCCTCTGGTCCTAGACTCCCCCACTATAGGAAACATCCTCTCCACATCTACTCTGCCTGTGTCCTCTGGTCCTAGACTCCCCAACCATAGGAAACATCCACTCCACATGCACTCTATCTGTGCCCTCTGGTCCTAGACTCCCCCACTACAGGAAACATCCCCTCTACATCCACTCTGCCTGTGTCCTCTGGTCCTGGACTCCCCCACCATAGGAAACATCCTCTCCACATCCACTCTATCTGTACCCTCTGGTCCTAGACTCCCCCACTATAGGAAACATCCTCTCCACATCCACTCTATCTGTGTCCTCTGGTCCTAGACTCCCCCACCATAGGAAACATCCTCTCCACATCCACTCTATCTGTGCCCTCTGGTCCTAGACTCCCCCACTATAGGAAACATACTCTCCACATCCACTCTATCTGTGTCCTCTAGTCCTAGACTCCCCCAGTACAGGAAACATCCTCTATACACCCACTGTATCTGTGCCCTCTGGTCCTAGACTCCCCCACTATAGGAAACATCCTCTTCACATCCACTCTATCTGTGTCCTCTGGTCCCAGACTCCCCCACTACAGGAAACATCCTCTCCACATCCACTCTGTCTGTGTCCTCTGGTCCTAGACTCCCCCACTATAAGAAACATCCTCTCCACATCTACTCTGCCTGTGTCCTCTGGTCTAAGACTCCCCCAACATAGGAAGCATCCTCTCCACATCGACTCTATCTGTGCCCTCTGGTCCTAGACTCCCCCACTATAGGAAACATACTCTCAACATCCACTCTGCCTGTGTCCTCTGGTCCTCGAGTCCCCCACCATAGGAAACATCCTCTCCACATCCACTCTATCTGTGCCCTATGGTCCTTGACTCCCGCACTGAAGGAAACATCCACTCTACATCCACTCTATCTGTGTCCTCTGGTCCTAGACTCTCACACTATAGGAGACATCCCTTCCACATCCACTCTATCTGTGTCCTCTGGTCCTAGACTCCCCCACGATAGGAAACATCCTCTCCATATCCACTCTATCTGTGTCCTCTGGTCCCAGACTCCCATACCATAGGAAACATCATCTCCACATCGACTCTATCTGTGTCCTCTGGTCCTAGACTCCCCCACCATAGGAAACATCCTCTCCACATCGACTCCATCTGTGCCCTCTGGTCCTAGACTCCCCCACTGTAGGAAACATCCTCTCCACATCTACTCTGCCTGCGTCCTCTGGTCCTAGACTCCCCAACCATAGGAAACATCCGCTCCACATCCACTCTATCTGTGCCCTCTGGTCCTAGACTCCCCCACTATAGGAAACATCCTCTCCACATCTACTCTGCCTGCGTCCTCTGGTCCTAGACTCCCCAACCATAGGAAACATCCGCTCCACATCCACTCTATCTGTGCCCTCTGGTCCTAGACTCCCCCACTACAGGAAACATCCCCTCTACATCCACTCTGCCTGTGTCCTCTGTTCCTGGACTCCCCCACCATAGGAAACATCCTCTCCACATCGACTCTATCTGTACCCTCTGGTCCTAGACTCCCCCACTATAGGAAACATCCTCTCCACATCCACTCTATCTGTGTCCTCCAGTCCTAGACTCCCCCAGTACAGGAAACATCCTCTATACACCCACTCTATCTGTGCCCTCTGGTCCTAAACTCCTCCACCATAGGAAACATCCTCTCCACATCCACTCTATCTGTGCCCTCTGGTCCTAGACTCCCCCACTATAGGAAACATCCTCTCCTCATCCACTCTGCCTCTGTCCTCTGGTCCTAGACTCCCCTACCATAGGAAACATCCTCTCCACATCCACTCTATCTGTGCCCTCTGGACCTAGACTCCCCCACTATAGGAAACATCCTCTCCACATCCACTCTATCTGTGCCCTCTGGTCCTAGACTCCCCCACTATAGGAAACATCCTCTCCACATCTACTCTGCCTGTGTCCTCTGGTCCTAGACTCCCCCACCATAGGAAACATGCTCTCCACATCCACTCTAAATGTGTCCTCTGGTCCTAGACTCCCCCAATACAGGAAACATCCTCTCAACACCCACTCCATCTGTGCCGTCTGGTCCTAGACTCCCCCACTATAGGAAACATCCTCTCCACATCCACTCTACCTGTGTTCTCTGGTCCCAGACACCTTTACCATAGGACACATCCCCTCCACATCCACTCTATCTGTGTCGTCTGGTCCTAGACTCCCCCACTACAGGAAACATCCTCTCCACACACACTCTATCTGTGTCCTCTGGTCCTAGACTCCCCCACTATAGGAAACATCCTCTCCACATCGACTCTATGTGTGTCCTCTGGTCCTAGACTCCCCCAATACAGGAAACATCCTCTCCACACCAATCTATCTGTACCCTCTGGTCCTAGACTCCCCCACCATAGGAAACATCCTCTCCACATCCACTCTATCTGTGTCTTCTGGTCCTAGACTCCCCCAATATAGGAAACATCCTCTCCACACCCACTCTATCTGTGCTCTCTGGTCCTAGATTCCCCCACCATAGGAAACATCCCCTCCACATTCACTCTATCTGTGCCCTCTGGTCCTAGACTCCCCCACTATAGGAAACATCCTCTCCACATCCACTCTGCCTGTGTCCTCTGGTCCCAGACTCCCCCACCATAGGAAACATCCTCTCCACATCCACTCTATCTGTGTCCTCTGGTCCTAGACTCCCCCACCATAGGAAACATCCTCTCCACATCCACTCTACCTGTGCCCTCTGGTCCTAGACTCCCCCACTATAGGAAACATCCACTCCACATCCACTCTATCTGTGTCCTCTGGTCCTGGACTCCCCCACTATAGGAAACATCCTCTCCATATCCACTCTATCTGTGTCCTCTGGTCCTAGACTCCCCCAATACAGGAAACATCCTCTCCACATCCACTCTATCTGTGTCCTCTGGTCCTAGACTCCCCCACTATAGGACACATCCCCTCCACATCCACTCTATCTGTGTCCTCTGGTCCTAGACTCCCCCACTACAGGAAACATCCTCTCCACACACACTTTATCTGTGTCCTCTGGTCCTAGACTCCCCCACTATAGGAAACATCCTCTCCACATCCACTCTGTCTGTATCCTCTGGTCCTAGACTCCCCCACCATAGGAAACATCCTCTCCACATCCACTCTATCTGTGTCCTCTGGTCCTAGACTCCTCCACTATAGGAAACATCCTCTCGACACCCACTCTATCAGTGTCCTCTGGTCCTAGACTCCCCCACTGCAGGAAACATCCTCTCCACATCGACTCTATCTGTGTCCTCTGGTCCCAGACTCCCACACCATAGGAAACATCCTCTCCACATCGACTCTATCTGTGCCCTCTGGTCCTAGGCTCCCCCACGAAAGGAAACATCCTCTCCACATCCACTCTGTCTGTATCCTCTGGTCCTAGACTACCCCACCATATGAAACACCCTCTCCACATCCACTCTATCTGTGTCCTCTGGTCCTAGACTCCTCCACTATAGCAAACATCCTCTCCACATCCACTCTATATGTGTCCTCTGGTCCTAGACTCCCCCAATACAGGAAACATCCTCTGAACACCCACTCCATCTGTGCCCTCTGGTCCGAGACTCCCCCACCATAGGAAACATCCTCTCCACATCCACCGTATCTGTGCCCTCTGGTCCCAGACTCCCCCACTATAGGAAACATCCTCTCCACGTCCACTCTGCCTGTGTCCTCTGGTCCCAGACTCCCCCACCATAGGGAACATCCTCTCCATATCCACTCTACCTGTGCCCTCTGGTCCTAGACTCCCCCAGTACAGGAAACATCCTCTATACACCCACTGTATCTGTGCCCTCTGGTCCTAGACTCCCCCACTGTAGGAAACATCCTCTCCACATCCACTCTATCTGTGTCCTCTGGTCCCAGACTCCCACACCATAGGAAACATCCTCTCCACATCCACTCTATCTGTGCCCTCTGGTCCTAGACTCCAAAACTATAGGAAACATCCTCTCCACATCTACTCTGCCTGTGTCCTCTGGTCCAAGACTCCCCCAACATAGGAAGCATCCTCTCCACATCGACTCTATCTGTGCCCTCTGGTCCTAGACTCCCCCACTATAGGAAACATCCTCTCCACATCCACTCTATATGTGTCCTCTGGTCCTAGACTCCCCCAATACAGGAAACATCCTCTCAACACCCACTCTATCTGTGCCCTCTGGTCCTGGACTCCCCCACCATAGGTAACATCCTCTCCACATCCACTCTATCTGTGCCCTCAGTTCCTAGACTCCCCCACCATAGGAAACATCCTCTCCACATCCACTCTATCTGTGCCCTCTGGTCCTAGACTCCCCCACTATCGGAAACATACTCTCAACATCCACTCTGCCTGTGTCCTCTTGTCCTGGACTCCCCCACTATAGGAAACGTCCTCTCCACATCTACTGTGCCTGTGTCCTCTGGTCCTAGACTCCCCCACCATAGGAAACATCCTCTCCACATCCACTGTATCTGTGCCCTCTGGTCCTAGATTCCCCCACCATAGGAAACATCCCCTCCACATTCACTCTATCTGTGCCCTCTGGTCCTAGACTCCCCCACTATAGGAAACATCCTCTCCACATCCACTCTGCCTGTGTCCTCTGGTCCTAGACTCCCCCATCATAGGAAACATCCTCTCCACATCCACTCTACCTGTGCCCTCTGGTCCTAGACTCCCCCACTATAGGAAACATCCACTCCACATCCACTCTATCTGTGTCCTCTGGTCCTGGACTCCCCCACTATAGGAAACATCCTCTCCACATCCACACTATCTGTGTCCTCTGGTCCTAGACTCCCCCAATACAGGAAACATCCTCTCCACACCCACTCTATCTGTGTCCTCTGGTCCTATACTCCCCAACTAAAGGAAAAATCCTCTCCACATCCACTCTATCTGTGTCCTCTGGTCCTAGACTCCCCCACTATAGGAAACATCCCCTCCACATCCACTCTATCTGTGTCCTCTGGTCCTAGACTCCCCCATTATAGGACACAACCCCTCCACATCCACTCTATCTGTGTCCTCTGGTCCTAGACTCCCCCACTACAGGAAACATCCTCTCCACACACACTCTATCTGTGTCCTCTGGTCCTAGACTCCCCCACTATAGGAAACATCCTCTCCACATCCACTCTGTCTGTATCCTCTGGTCCTAGACTCCCCCACCATAGGAAACATCCTCTCCACATCCACTCTATCTGTGTCCTCTGGTCCTCGACTCCTCCACTATAGGAAACATCCTCTCGACACCCACTTTATCAGTGTCCTCTGGTCCTAGACTCCCCCACTTTAGGAAACATCCTCTCCACATCCACTCTATCTGTGACCTCTGGTCCCAGACTCCCACACCATAGGAAACATCCTCTCCACATCGACTCTATCTGTGCCCTCTGGTCCTAGACTCCCCCACGAAAGGAAACATCCTCTCCACATCCACTCTGTCTGTATCCTCTGGTCCTAGACTCCCCCACCATATGAAACACCCTCTCCACATCGACTCTATCTGTGACCTCTGGTCCTAGGCTCCCCCACTATACGAAACATCCTCTCCACATCCACTCTATCTGTGTCCTCTGGTCCTAGACTCCCCCAATACAGGAAACATCCTCTCCACACCCACTATATCTGTGTCCTCTGGTCCTGGACTCCCCCACTATAGGAAACGTCCTCTCCACATCTACTCTGCCTGTATCCTCTGGTTCCAGACTCCCACACCATAGGAAACATCCACTCCGCATCGACTCTATCTGTGCCCTCTGGTCCTAGACTCCCCCACTATAGGAAACATCCTCTCCACATCTACTCTGCCTGTGTCCTCTGGTCCTAGACTCCCCAACCATAGGAAACATCCACTCCACATGCACTCTATCTGTGCCCTCTGGTCCTAGACTCCCCCACTACAGGAAACATCCCCTCTACATCCACTCTGCCTGTGTCCTCTGGTCCTGGACTCCCCCACCATAGGAAACATCCTCTCCACATCCACTCTATCTGTACCCTCTGGTCCTAGACTCCCCCACTATAGGAAACATCCTCTCCACATCCACTCTATCTGTGTCCTCTGGTCCTAGACTCCCCCACCATAGGAAACATCCTCTCCACATCCACTCTATCTGTGCCCTCTGGTCCTAGACTCCCCCACTATAGGAAACATACTCTCCACATCCACTCTATCTGTGTCCTCTAGTCCTAGACTCCCCCAGTACAGGAAACATCCTCTATACACCCACTGTATCTGTGCCCTCTGGTCCTAGACTCCCCCACTATAGGAAACATCCTCTTCACATCCACTCTATCTGTGTCCTCTGGTCCCAGACTCCCCCACTACAGGAAACATCCTCTCCACATCCACTCTGTCTGTGTCCTCTGGTCCTAGACTCCCCCACTATAAGAAACATCCTCTCCACATCTACTCTGCCTGTGTCCTCTGGTCTAAGACTCCCCCAACATAGGAAGCATCCTCTCCACATCGACTCTATCTGTGCCCTCTGGTCCTAGACTCCCCCACTATAGGAAACATACTCTCAACATCCACTCTGCCTGTGTCCTCTGGTCCTCGAGTCCCCCACCATAGGAAACATCCTCTCCACATCCACTCTATCTGTGCCCTATGGTCCTTGACTCCCGCACTGAAGGAAACATCCACTCTACATCCACTCTATCTGTGTCCTCTGGTCCTAGACTCTCACACTATAGGAGACATCCCTTCCACATCCACTCTATCTGTGTCCTCTGGTCCTAGACTCCCCCACGATAGGAAACATCCTCTCCATATCCACTCTATCTGTGTCCTCTGGTCCCAGACTCCCACACCATAGGAAACATCATCTCCACATCGACTCTATCTGTGTCCTCTGGTCCTAGACTCCCCCACCATAGGAAACATCCTCTCCACATCGACTCCATCTGTGCCCTCTGGTCCTAGACTCCCCCACTGTAGGAAACATCCTCTCCACATCTACTCTGCCTGCGTCCTCTGGTCCTAGACTCCCCAACCATAGGAAACATCCGCTCCACATCCACTCTATCTGTGCCCTCTGGTCCTAGACTCCCCCACTATAGGAAACATCCTCTCCACATCTACTCTGCCTGCGTCCTCTGGTCCTAGACTCCCCAACCATAGGAAACATCCGCTCCACATCCACTCTATCTGTGCCCTCTGGTCCTAGACTCCCCCACTACAGGAAACATCCCCTCTACATCCACTCTGCCTGTGTCCTCTGTTCCTGGACTCCCCCACCATAGGAAACATCCTCTCCACATCGACTCTATCTGTACCCTCTGGTCCTAGACTCCCCCACTATAGGAAACATCCTCTCCACATCCACTCTATCTGTGTCCTCCAGTCCTAGACTCCCCCAGTACAGGAAACATCCTCTATACACCCACTCTATCTGTGCCCTCTGGTCCTAAACTCCTCCACCATAGGAAACATCCTCTCCACATCCACTCTATCTGTGCCCTCTGGTCCTAGACTCCCCCACTATAGGAAACATCCTCTCCTCATCCACTCTGCCTCTGTCCTCTGGTCCTAGACTCCCCTACCATAGGAAACATCCTCTCCACATCCACTCTATCTGTGCCCTCTGGACCTAGACTCCCCCACTATAGGAAACATCCTCTCCACATCCACTCTATCTGTGCCCTCTGGTCCTAGACTCCCCGACTATAGGAAACATCCTCTCCACATCTACTCTGCCTGTGTCCTCTGGTCCTAGACTCCCCCACCATAGGAAACATGCTCTCCACATCCACTCTAAATGTGTCCTCTGGTCCTAGACTCCCCCAATACAGGAAACATCCTCTCAACACCCACTCCATCTGTGCCGTCTGGTCCTAGACTCCCCCACTATAGGAAACATCCTCTCCACATCCACTCTACCTGTGTTCTCTGGTCCCAGACACCTTTACCATAGGACACATCCCCTCCACATCCACTCTATCTGTGTCGTCTGGTCCTAGACTCCCCCACTACAGGAAACATCCTCTCCACACACACTCTATCTGTGTCCTCTGGTCCTAGACTCCCCCACTATAGGAAACATCCTCTCCACATCGACTCTATCTGTGTCCTCTGGTCCTAGACTCCCCCAATACAGGAAACATCCTCTCCACACCAATCTATCTGTACCCTCTGGTCCTAGACTCCCCCACCATAGGAAACATCCTCTCCACATCCACTCTATCTGTGTCTTCTGGTCCTAGACTCCCCCAATATAGGAAACATCCTCTCCACACCCACTCTATCTGTGCTCTCTGGTCCTAGATTCCCCCACCATAGGAAACATCCCCTCCACATTCACTCTATCTGTGCCCTCTGGTCCTAGACTCCCCCACTATAGGAAACATCCTCTCCACATCCACTCTGCCTGTGTCCTCTGGTCCCAGACTCCCCCACCATAGGAAACATCCTCTCCACATCCACTCTATCTGTGTCCTCTGGTCCTAGACTCCCCCACCATAGGAAACATCCTCTCCACATCCACTCTACCTGTGCCCTCTGGTCCTAGACTCCCCCACTATAGGAAACATCCACTCCACATCCACTCTATCTGTGTCCTCTGGTCCTGGACTCCCCCACTATAGGAAACATCCTCTCCATATCCACTCTATCTGTGTCCTCTGGTCCTAGACTCCCCCAATACAGGAAACATCCTCTCCACATCCACTCTATCTGTGTCCTCTGGTCCTAGACTCCCCCACTATAGGACACATCCCCTCCACATCCACTCTATCTGTGTCCTCTGGTCCTAGACTCCCCCACTACAGGAAACATCCTCTCCACACACACTTTATCTGTGTCCTCTGGTCCTAGACTCCCCCACTATAGGAAACATCCTCTCCACATCCACTCTGTCTGTATCCTCTGGTCCTAGACTCCCCCACCATAGGAAACATCCTCTCCACATCCACTCTATCTGTGTCCTCTGGTCCTAGACTCCTCCACTATAGGAAACATCCTCTCGACACCCACTCTATCAGTGTCCTCTGGTCCTAGACTCCCCCACTGCAGGAAACATCCTCTCCACATCGACTCTATCTGTGTCCTCTGGTCCCAGACTCCCACACCATAGGAAACATCCTCTCCACATCGACTCTATCTGTGCCCTCTGGTCCTAGGCTCCCCCACGAAAGGAAACATCCTCTCCACATCCACTCTGTCTGTATCCTCTGGTCCTAGACTACCCCACCATATGAAACACCCTCTCCACATCCACTCTATCTGTGTCCTCTGGTCCTAGACTCCTCCACTATAGGAAACATGCTCTCCACACCCACTCTATCAGTGTCCTCTGGTCCTAGACTCCCCCACTATAGGAAACATCTTCTCCACATCCACTCTATGTGTGTCCTCTGGTCCCAGACTCCCACACCATAGGAAACATCCTCTCCACATCGACTCTAACTGTGCCCTCTGGTCCTAGAATCCCCCACTATAGGAAACATCCTCTCCACATCTACTCTGCCTGTGTCCTCTGGTCCTAGACTCCCCCACCACAGGAAACATCCTCTCCACATCGACTCTATCTGTGCCCTCTGGTCCTAGGCTCCCCCACTATAGGAAACATCCTCTCCACATCTACTCTGCCTGTGCCCTCTGGTTCTAGACTCCCCCACTATAGGAAACATCCTCTCCACATCCACTCTATCTGTGTCCTCTGGTCCTAGACTCCCCCAATATAGGAAACATCCTCTCCACACCCACTCTATCTGTGCTCTCTGGTCCTAGATTCCCCAACCATAGGAAACATCCTCTCCACATCCACTCTATCTGTGCCCTCTGGTCCTAGACTCCCCCACTATTGTAAAAATCCTCTCCTCATCCACTCTGCCTCTGTCCTCTGGTCCCAGACTCCCCTACCATAGGAAACATCCTCTCCACATCCACTCTATCTGTGCCCTCTGGACCTAGACTCCCCCACTATAGGAAACATCCTCTCCAAATCCACTCTATCTGTGCCCTCTGGTCCTAGACTCTCCCACTATAGGAAACATGCTCTCCAGATCTACTCCGCCTGTGTCCTCTGGTCCTAGACTCCCCCACCATAGGAAATATCCTCTCCACATCCACTCTATATGTGTCCTCTGGTCCTAGACTCCCCCAATACAGGAAACATCCTCTCAACACCCACTCCATCTGTGCCCTCTGGTCCTAGACTCACCCACCATAGGAAACATCCTCCCCACATCCACCGTATCTGTGCCCTCTGGTCCTAGACTCCCCCACCATAGGAAAGATCCTCTCCACATCCACTCTATCTGTGTCCTCTGGTCCCAGACTCCTTTACCATAGGAAACATCCTCTCCACATCGACTCTATCTGTGCCCTCTGGTCCTAGACTCCCCCACTATAGGAAACATCCTCTCCACATCCACTCTATCTGTGTCCTCTGGTCCCAGACTCCCACACCATAGGAAACATCCTCTCCACCTCGACTCTATCTGTGCCCTCTGGTCCTAGATTCCCCCACTATAGGAAACATCCTCTCCACATCTACTCTGCCTGTGTCCTCTGGTCCTAGACTCCCCCACCATAGGAAACATCCTCTCCACATCGACTCTACCTGTGCCCTCTGGTCCTAGACTCCCCCACTATAGGAAACATCCTCTCCACATCTACTCTGCAGTGTCCTCTGGTCCTAGACTCCCCGACTATAGGAAACATCCTCTCCACATCCACTCTATCTGTGTCCTCTGGTCCCAGACTCCCACACCATAGGAAACATCCTCTCCACATCGACTCTATCTGTGCCCGCTGGTCCTAGACTCCCCCACTATAGGAAACATCCTCTCCACATCAACTCTATCTGTGTCCTCTGGTCCCAGACTCCCACACCATAGTAAACACCCTCTCCACATCCACTCTATCTGTGCCCTCTGGTCCTAGACTCCACCACTATAGGAAACATCCTCTCCACATCTACTCTGCCTGTGTCCTCTGGTCCTAGACTCCTCCACCATAGGAAGCATCCTCTCCACATCGACTCTATCTGTGCCCTCTGGTCCTAGACTCCCCCACTATAGGAAACATCCTCTCCACATCCACTCTATATGTGTCCTCTGGTCCCAGACTCCCCTACCATAGGAAACATCCTCTCCACATCCACTCTATCTGTGCCCTCTGGACCTAGACTCCCCCACTATAGGAAACATCCTCTCCAAATCCACTCTATCTGTGCCCTCTGGTCCTAGACTCCCCCACTATAGGAAACATCCTCTCCAGATCTACTCTGCCTGTGTCCTCTGGTCCTAGACTCCCCCACCATAGGAAACATCCTCTCCACATCCACTCTATATGTGTCCTCTGGTCCTAGACTCCCCCAATACAGGAAACATCCTCTCAACACCCACTCCATCTGTGCCCTCTGGTCCTAGACTCCCCCACCATAGGAAACATCCTCTCCACATCCACCGTATCTGTGCCCGCTGGTCCTAGACTCCCCCACCATAGGAAACATCCTCTCCACCTCGACTCTATCTGTGCCCTCTGGTCCTAGACTCCCCCACTATAGGAAACATCCTCTCCACATCTACTCTGCCTGTGTCCTCTGGTCCTAGACTCCCCCACCATAGGAAACATCCTCTCCAGATCGACTCTACCTGTGCCCTCTGGTCCTAGACTCCCCCACTATAGGAAACATCCTCTCCACATCTACTCTGCTGTGTCCTCTGGTCCTAGACTCCCCGACTATAGGAAACATCCTCTCCACATCCACTCTATCTGTGTCCTCTGGTCCCAGACTCCCACACCATAGGAAACATCCTCTCCACATCGTCTCTATCTGTGCCCTCTGGTCCTAGACTCCCCCACTATAGGAAACATCCTCTCCACATCCACTCTATCTGTGTCCTCTGGTCCCAGACTCCCACACCATAGGAAACATCCTCTCCACCTCGACTCTATCTGTGCCCTCTGGTCCTAGACTCCCCCACTATAGGAAACATCCTCTCCACATCTACTCTGCCTGTGTCCTCTGGTCCTAGACTCCCCCACCATAGGAAACATCCTCTCCAGATCGACTCTACCTGTGCCCTCTGGTCCTAGACTCCCCCACTATAGGAAACATCCTCTCCACATCTACTCTGCTGTGTCCTCTGGTCCTAGACTCCCCGACTATAGGAAACATCCTCTCCACATCCACTCTATCTGTGTCCTCTGGTCCCAGACTCCCACACCATAGGAAACATCCTCTCCACATCGACTCTATCTGTGCCCTCTGGTCCTGGACTCCCCCACTATAGGAAACATCCTCTCCACATCCACTCTATCTGTGTCCTCTGGTCCTAGACTCCCCCACTATAGGAAACATCCTCTCCACATCCACTTTATCTATGTCCTCTGGTCCTAGACTCTTCCACTATAGGAAACATCCCCTCCACATCCACTCTATCTGTATCCTCTGGTCCTAGACTCCCCCACTATAGGAAACCTCCTCTCCATATCCACTCTATCTGTGTCCTCTGGTCCTCGACTCCCCCACTATAGGAAACATCCTCTCCACATCGACTCTATCTGTGCCCTCTGGTCCTAGACTCCCCCACTATAGGAAACATCCTCTCCACATCCACCCTATCTGTGCCCTCTGGTCCTAGACTCCCCCACTATAGGAAACACCCTCTCCACATCCACTCTATCTGTGTCCTCTAGTCCTGGACTCCCCCACCATAGGAAACATCCTCTCCACATCCACTCTACCTGTGCCCTCTGGTCCTAGACTCCCCCACTATAGGAAACATCCCCTCCACATCCACTCTATCCGTGTGCTCTGGTCCGAGACTCCCCCATTATAGGACACATCCACTCCACATCCATTCTATCTGTGTCCTCTGGTCCTGGACTCCCCCACTACAGGAAACATCCTCTCCACACACACTCTATCTGTGCCCTCTGGTCCTAGACTCCCCCTCTATAGGAAACATCTTCTCCACATCCACTCTGTATGTATCCTCTGGTGCTAGACTCCCCCACCACAGGAAACATTCTCTCCACATCCACTCTATCTGTGTCCTCTGGTCCCAGACTCCAACACCATAGGAAACATCCTCTCCACATCGACTCTATCTGTGCCCTCTGGTCCTAGAATCCCCCACTATAGGAAACATCCTCTCCACATCCACTCTATCTGTGTCCTCTCGTCCTAGACTCCCCCAATACAGGAAACATCCTCTCCACATCCACTCTATCTGTGCCCTCTGGTCCTAGACTCCTCCAGCATGGGAAACATCCTCTCCACATCCACTCTATCTGTGTCCTCTGGTCCTAGACCCCCACACCATAGGATACATCCTCTCCACATCGACTCTATCTGTGCCCTCTGGTCCTAGACTCCCCCACTATAGGTAACATCCTCTCCACATCCACTCTATCTGTGCCCTCTGGTCCTAGAGTCCCCCACTATAGGAAACATCCTCTCCACATCCACTGTATCTGTATCCTCTGGTCCTACACTCCCCCACTATAGGAAACATTCTCTCCACATCTACTCTGCCTGTGTCCTCTGGTCCTAGACTCCCCCACCATAGGAAACATCCTCTCCACATCCACTCTATCTGTGCCCTCTGGTCCTAGAGTCGCACACCATAGGAAACATCGTCTCCACATCAACTCTATCTGTGTCCTCTGGTCCTAGACTCACCCAATACAGGAAACATCCTCTCCACACCCACTCTATCTGTGTCCTCTGGTCTTAGACTCCCCCACCATAGGAAACATCCCCTCCACATCCACCGTATCTGTGCCCTCTGGTCCTCGACTCCCCCACCATAGGAAAGATCCTCTCCACATCCACTCTATCTGTGTCCTCTGGTCCTTGACTCCCCCACTATAGGAAACATCCTCTCCACATCGACTCTATCTGCGCCCTCTGGTCCTAGACTCCCCCACTATAGGAAACATCCTCTCCACATCCACCCTATCTGTGCCCTCTGGTCCTAGACTCCCCCACTATAGGAAACACCCTCTCCACATCCACTCTATCTGTGTCCTCTGGTCCTAGACTCCCTCAATACAGGAAACATCCTCTCCACACCCACTCTATTTGTGCCCTCTGGTCCCAGACTCCCCCACTATAGGAAACATCCTCTCCACATCCACTCTGCCTGTGTCCTCTAGTCCTAGACTCCCCCACCATAGGAAACATCCTCTCCACATCCACTCTACCTGTGCCCTCTGGTCCTAGAATCCCCCACTATAGGAAACATCCCCTCCACATCCACTCTATCCGTGTGCTGTGGTCCGAGACTCCCCCATTATAGGACACATCCACTCCACATCCATTCTATCTGTGTCCTCTGGTCCTGGACTCCCCCACTACAGGAAACATCCTCTCCACACACACTCTATCTGTGCCCTCTGGTCCTAGACTCCCCCTCTATAGGAGACATCTTCTCCACATCCACTCTGTATGTATCCTCTGGTCCTAGACTCCCACACCATAGGAAACATCCTCTCCACTTCGACTCTATCTGTGCCCTCTGATCTGAGCCTCCCCCACTATAGGAAACATCCTCTCCACATCTACTCTGCCTGTGTCCTCTGGTCCTAGACTCCCCCACCATAGGAAACATCCTCTGCACATCGACTCTGCCTGTGCCCTCTGGTCCTAGGCTCCCCCACTATAGGAATCATCCTCTACACATCTACTCTGCCCGTGTCCTCTGGTCCCAGACCCCCCACCATAGGAAACATCCTCTCCACATCCACTCTATCTGTGCCTTCTGGTCCTAGACTCCCCCACTATAGGAAACATCCTCTCCACATCCACTCTATCTGTATCCTCTGGTCCGAGACTCCTCCAATACAGGAAACATCCTCTCCACACCCACTCTATCGGTGCCTTCTGGCCCTAGACTCCCCCACCAGAGGAAACATCCTCTCCACATCGAGTCTATCTGTGCCCTCTGGTCCTAGACTCACCCACTATAGGAAACATCCTCTCCACATCTACTCTGCCTGTGTCCTCTGGTCCTAGACTCCCCCACTACAGGAAACATCCTCTCCACATCCACTCTGCCTGTGTCCTCTGGTCCTAGACTCCCCCACTATAGGAAAAATCCTCTCCACATCCACAATATCTGTGTCCTCTGGTCCTGCACTCCCCCACTATAGGAAACATCCTCTCCACATCTACTCTGCCTGTGTCCTCTGGTCTTAGACTCGCACACCATAGGAAACATCCTCTCCACATCCACTCTACCTGTGCCCTCTGGTCCTAGAGTCCCACACCATAGGAAACATCGTCTCCACATCAACTCTATCTGTGTCCTCTGGTCCTAGACTCCCCCAATACAGGAAACATCCTCTGCACACCCACTCTATCTGTGTCCTCTGGTCTTAGACTCCCCCACCATAGGAAACATCCCCTCCACATCCACTCTATCTGTGTCCTCTGTTCCTAGACTCCCCAACTATAGGAAACATCCTCTCCACATCCACTCTATCCGTGTTCTCTGCTCCCAGACTCCCACACCATAGGAAACATCCTCTCCACATCGACTCTATCTGTGCCCTCTGGTCCTAGACTCCCCCACTATAGGAAATATCCTCTCCAGATCTACTCTGCCTGTGTCCTCTGGTTCTAGACTCCCCCAACATAAGAAACATCCTCTCCACATCCACTCTATCTGTGCCCTCTGGTCCTAGACTCCCCCAATACAGGAAACATCCTCTCCACACCAACTCTATCTGTGCCCTCTGGTCCTAGACTCCCCCACCATAGGAAACATGCTCTCCACATCCACTCTATCTCTGTCCTGTGGTCCTACACTCCCCCAATACATGAAACATCCTCTCCGAACCCACTCTAACTGTGTCCTCTGGTCCTAGACTCCCCACCATAGGAAACATCCAGTCCACATCCACTCTATCTGTGCCCTCTGGTACTAGACTCCCCCACTATCGGAAACATCCTCTCCACACCCACTCTATCTGTGCCGTCTGGTCCTAGACTCCCCCACCATAGGAAACATCCTCTCCACATCCACTCTACCTGTGTCCTCTGGTCCTAGACTCCCCCACTATAGGAAACATCCTCTCCACATCCACTCTATCTGTGTCCTCTGGTCCCAGACTCCCACACCATAGGAAACATCCTCTCCACATCGACTCTATCTGTGCCCTCTGGTCCTAGACTCCCCCACTATGTGAAATATCTTCTCCAGATCTACGCTGCCTGTGTCCTCTGGTTCTAGACTCCCCTACCATAGGAAACATCCTCTCCACATCCACTCTATCTGTGCCCTCTGGTCCTAGACTCCCCCACTATAGGAAACATCCTGTCCACATCCACTCTATCTGTGTCCTCTGGTCCTAGACTCCCCCAATACAGGAAACATCATCTCCACACCCACTCTATCTGTGCCCTCTGGTCCTAGACACACCCACCATTGGAAACATCCTCTCCACATCCACTCTATCTGTGTCCTCTGGTCCTCGACTCCCCCACTATAGGAAACATCCTCTCCACATCTACCCTGCCTGTGTCCTCTGGTCCTAGACTCCCCCATCATAGGAAACATCCTCTCCACATCCACTCTATCTGTGCCCTATGGTCCTCGACTCCCCCACTATAGGAAACATCCTCTCCACATCCACTCCGCCTGTGTCCTCTGGTCCTAGACTCCCCCATCATAGGAAACATCCTCCTCACATCCATCCTATCTGTGCCCTCTGGTACTAGACTCCCCCACTATAGGAAACATCCTCTCAACACCCACTCTATCTGTGCCCTCTGGTCCTAGACTCCCCCACCATAGGAAACATCCTCTCCACATCCACTCTATCTGTGGCCTCTGGCCCTAGACTCCCCCACTATAGGAAACTTCCTCTCCACATCCACTCTATCTGTGCCCTCTGGTCCTAGACTCCCCCACTATAGGAATCATCCTCTCCACATCCACTCTGCCTGTGTCCTCTGGTCCTAGACTCCCCCACCATTGGAAACATCCTCTCCACATCGACTCTATCTGTGCCCTCTGGTCCCAGACTCCCCCCAGTATAGGAAACATCCTCTCCACATCTACACAGCCTGTGTCCTCTGGTCCTAGACTCCCCCACCATAGGAAACATCCTCTCCACATCCACTCTATCTGTGGCCTCTGGTCCTAGACTACCCCACTATAGGAAACATCCTCTCCACATCCACTCTATATGTGTCCTCTGGTCCTAGACTCCCCCAGTACAGGAAACATCCTCTCAACACCCACTCTACCTGTGCTCTCCGGTCCGAGACTCCCCCACCATAGGAAACATCCTCTCCACATCGACTCTATCTGTGCCCTCTGGTCCTAGACTCCCCCACTATAGGAAATATCCTCTCCAGATCTACTCTGCCTGTGTCCTCTGGTTCTAGACTCCCCCACCATAAGAAACATCCTCTCCACATCCACTCTATCTGTGCCCTCTGGTCCTAGACTCCCCCACTATAGGAAACATCCTGTCCACATCCACTCTATCTGTCTCCTCTGGCCCTAGACTCCCCCAATACAGGAAACATCCTCTCCACACCCACTCTATCTGTGCCCTCTGGTCCTAGACACCCCTACCATTGGAAACATCCTCTCCACATTCACTCTGTCTGTGTCCTCAGGTCCTTGACTCCCCCACTATAGGAAACATCCTCTCCACATCTACTCTGCCTGTGTCCTCTGGTCCTATACTCCCCCACTATACGAAATATCCTCTCCACATCCACTCTGCCTGTGTCCTCTGGTCCTAGACACCCCCACTATAGGAAACATCCTCTCCACATCCACACCATCTGTGCCCTCTGGTCCTGGACTCCCCCACCATAGGAAACATCCTCTCCACATCCACTCTATCTGTGCCCTCTGGTCCTAGACTCCCCCACCATAGGAAACATCCTCTCCACATCCACTCTATCTGTGCCCTATGGTCCTAGACT
>NW_027277255.1:0-30196 GCF_030028105.1 Mobula birostris | reverse complement strand
CACAGAATCATGTGGAAAGGTAATTTAAGGTGTTTCCATTAGATTTGCAATCAGCACTTTGGTGGAAATTAAAATGAATACCATTGGTAAAGTCAAAGCATTGTATGCACTGAGAAAACAACTTTTTTGTCTTACTGAGCAAAGCCATGGTACAACTGCTAATCAACACAGAATCATGTGGAAAGATTATTTAAGCAGTTTCCATTAGGTTTCCACTCTGTACTTTTGTGTAAATGATTACTATTGGCACTGTCAAAGGATTGTATGCATTGAGAAAAGAAACTTTTTTGTCCTGATGAGCAGAGGCATGAAATGTCTTTTAAGCAACTCAGAATAATGTGGAAAGTTAATTTAAGATGTTTCCATTAGGGATCCACTCTGTACTTTTGTGTAAATTAAAATGTATACTATTGGTAATGTCAAAGCATTCTATGCACTGAGAAAACAACTTTTTTGTCTTGCTGGACAAAGGCATGGTACAAGTTCTAATCAACACAGAATCATGTGGAAAGGTAATTTAAGGTGTTTCCGTTAGGTTTGCACTCAGCACTTTGGTGGAAAATTGAAATGTACACTGTTTGTAAAGTCAAAACAGTTTATGCACTGAGAAAAGAACTTTTTTGTCTTTATGAACAGAGGCATGAAACAAATTATAGACAACTCAGAATCATGAGGAAAGATTATTTAAGATGTTTCCATTAGGTTTGCACTCAGTACTTTGGTGTAAGATTGATATGTATACTTTTGGTAATGTCAAAGCATTGTATGCACTGAGAAAACAACTTTTTTGTCTTGCTGAGCAAAGGCATAGTACAAGTTCTAATCAACACAGAATCATGTGGAAAAGTAATTTAAGGTGTTTCCATTAGGTTTGCACTCAGCACTTTGGTGGAAAATTGAAATGTACACTATTTGTAAAGTCAAAGCATTGCATGCACTGAGAAAAGAACTTTTTTCTCTTGATGAACAGAGTCATGAAACAAATTATAGACAACTCAGAATCATGAGGAAAGATTACTTAAGATGTTTCCATTAGGTTTCCACTCAGTACTTTGGTGTAAAATTGAAATGTATACTATTGGAAAGTCAAAGCATTGTATGCACTGCGAAAACAACTTTTTTGTCTTGCTGAACAAAGGTATGGTACAAGTTCTAATCAACACAGAATCATGTGGAAAGGAAATTTAAGGTGTTTCCATTAGGTTTGCAATCAGCACTTTGGTGGAAAATTGAAATGTATACTATTGGTAATACCAAAGCATTGTATGCTCTGAGAAAACAACTTTTTTGTTTTGCTGAGCAAAGCCATGGTACAAGTTCTAATCAACTGAGAATCATGTGTAAAGGTAATTTAAGGTGTTTCCATTAGGTTTGCCGTCAGTACTTTGGTGGAAGTTTAAAATGTATACTATTGGTAATGTCAAAGCTTTGTATGCACTGAGGAAGCAACTTTTTTGTCTTGATGAACAGAGGCATGAAACAAATTATAGACAACTCAGAATCATGAGGAAAGATCATTTAAGATGTTTCCATTAGGTTTGCAGTCAGTACTTTCGTGTAAAATTGAAATGTATACTATTGGTAAAGTCAAAGCATTGTACGCACTGAGGAAACAACTTTTTTGTCCTGCTGAGCAAAGGCATGGTACAAGTTTTAATCAACTCAGAATCATGTGGAAAGGTAAATTAAGGTGTTTCCATTAGGTTTGGAGTCAGTACTTTGGTGGAAGTTTAAAATGTATACTATTGGTAATGTCAAAGCTTTGTATGCACTGAGGAAACAACTTTTTTTTCTTGCTGAACAAAGGTATGGTACAAGTTCTAATCAACACAGAATCATGTGGAAAGGTAATTTAAGGTGTTTCCATTAGGTTTGCAATCAGCATTTTGGTGGAAAATTGAAATGTACACTATCGGTAATATCAAAGAATTCTATGCACTGAGAAAAGAACGTTTTTGTCTTTATGAACAGAGGCATGAAACAAATTATAGACAATTCAGAATCATGAGGAAAGATTATTTAAGATGTTTCCATTAGGTTTGCACTCAGTACTTTGGTGTAAGATTGATATGTATTCTATTGGTAATGTCAAAGCATTGTATGCACTGAGAAAACAACTTTTTTATCTTGCTGAGCAAAGGCATAGTACAAGTTCTAATCAACTCCGAATCACGTGGAAAGGTAATTTAAGATATTGCCATCAGGTTTGCACTCAGCACTTTGGTGGAAAATTGAAATGTACACTATATGTAAAGTCAAAGCATTGCATGCACTGAGCAAAAAACTTTTTTCTCTTGATGAACAGAGGCATGAAACAAATTATAGACAACTCAGAAACATGAGGAAAGATTATTTAAGATGTTTCCATTAGGTTTGCACTCAGTACTTTGGTGTAAAATTGAAATGTATACTATTGGTAAAGTCAAATCATTGTATGCACTGAGAAAACAACTTTTTTGTCTTACTGAGCAAAGCCATGGTACAACTGCTAATCAACACAGAATCATGTGGAAAGATTATTTAAGATGTTTCCATTAGGTTTCCAGTCTGTACATTTGTGTAAATGATTACTATTGGCACTGTCAAAGGATTGTATGCATTGAGAAAAGAACTTTTTTGTCCTGATGAGCAGAGGCATGAAACAAATTATAGACAACTCAGAATCATGAGGAAAGATTATTTAAGATGTTTCCATTAGGTTTGCACTCAGTACTTTGGTGTAAAATTGAAATGTATACTATTGGTAAAGTCAAAGATTTGTATGCACTGAGAAAACAACTTTTTTGTCTTACTGAGCAAAGCCATGGTTCAACTGCTAATCAACACAGAATCATGTGGAAAGATTATTTAAGATGTTTCCATTAGGTTTGCAGTCTGTACATTTGTGTAAATGATTACTATTGGCACTGTCAAAGGATTGTATGCATTGAGAAAAGGACTTTTTTGTCCTGATGAGCAGAGGCATGAAATGTCTTTTAAGCAACTCAGAATAATGTGGAAAGTTAATTTAAGATATTTCCATTAGGGATCCACTCTGTACTTTTGTGTAAATTAAAATGTATACTATTGGTAATGTCAAAGCATTCTATGCACTGAGAAAACAACTGTTTTGTCTTGCTGAGCAAAGGCATGGTACAAGTTCTAATCAACACAGAATCATGTGGAAAGGTAATTTAAGGTGTTTCCATTAGGTTTGCACTCAGCACTTTGGTGGAAAATTGAAATGTACACTGTTTGTAAAATCAAAACAGTGTATGCACTGAGAAAACAACTTTTTTGTCTTTATGAACAGAGGCATGAAACAAAGTATAGACAACTCAGAATCATGAGGAAAGATTATTTAAGATGTTTCCATTAGGTTTGTACTCAGTAATTTGGTGTAAAATTGAAATGTATTCCATTGGTAAAGTCAAAGCATTGTATGCACTGAGAAAACAACTTTTTTGTCTTACTGAGCAAAGCCATGGTACAACTGCTAATCAACACAGAATCATGTGGAAAGATTATTTAAGCTGTTTCCATTAGGTTTCCACTCTGTACTTTTGTGTAAATGATTACTATTGGCACTGTCAAAGGATTGTATGCATTGAGAAAAGAACTTTTTTGTCCTGATGAGCAGAGGCATGAAATGTCTTTTAAGCAACTCAGAATAATGTGGAAAGTTAATTTAAGATGTTTACATTAGGGATCCACTCTGTACTTTTGTGTAAATTAAAATGTATACTATTGGTAATGTCAAAGCATTCTATGCAAAGAGAAAACAACTTTTTTGTCTTGCTGGACAAAGGCATGGTACAAGTTCTAATCAACACAGAATCATGTGGAAAGGTAATTTAAGGTGTTTCCATTAGGTTTGCACTCAGCACTTTGGTGGAAAATTGAAATGTACACTGTTTGTAAAGTCAAAACAGTGTATGCTCTGAGAAAACAACTTTTTTATCTTGCTGGGCAAAGGCATGGTACAAGTTCTAATCAACACAGAATCATGTGGAAAGATTATTTAAGATGTTTCCATTAGGTTTGCACTCAGTACTTTGGTGTAAGATTGATATGTATACTTTTGGTAATGTCAAAGCATTGTATGCACTGAGAAAACAACTTTTTTGTCTTGCTGAGCAAAGGCATAGTACAAGTTCTAATCAACACAGAATCATGTGGAAAAGTAATTTAAGGTGTTTCCATTAGGTTTGCACTCAGCACTTTGGTGGAAAATTGAAATGTACACTATTTGTAAAGTCAAAGCATTGCATGCACTGAGAAAAGAACTTTTTTCTCTTGATGAACAGAGTCATGAAACAAATTATAGACAACTCAGAATCATGAGGAAAGATTACTTAAGATGTTTCCATTAGGTTTCCACTCAGTACTTTGGTGTAAAATTGAAATGTATACTATTGGGAAAGTCAAAGCATTGTATGCACTGCGAAAACAACTTTTTTGTCTTGCTGAACAAAGGTATGGTACAAGTTCTAATCAACACAGAATCATGTGGAAAGGAAATTTAAGGTGTTTCCATTAGGTTTGCAATCAGCACTTTGGTGGAAAATTGAAATGTATACTATTGGTAATACCAAAGCATTGTATGCTCTGAGAAAACAACTTTTTTGTTTTGCTGAGCAAAGCCATGGTACAAGTTCTAATCAACTGAGAATCATGTGTAAAGGTAATTTAAGGTGTTTCCATTAGGTTTGCCGTCAGTACTTTGGTGGAAGTTTAAAATGTATACTATTGGTAATGTCAAAGCTTTGTATGCACTGAGGAAGCAACTTTTTTGTCTTGATGAACAGAGGCATGAAACAAATTATAGACAACTCAGAATCATGAGGAAAGATCATTTAAGATGTTTCCATTAGGTTTGCAGTCAGTACTTTCGTGTAAAATTGAAATGTATACTATTGGTAAAGTCAAAGCATTGTACGCACTGAGGAAACAACTTTTTTGTCCTGCTGAGCAAAGGCATGGTACAAGTTTTAATCAACTCAGAATCATGTGGAAAGGTAAATTAAGGTGTTTCCATTAGGTTTGGAGTCAGTACTTTGGTGGAAGTTTAAAATGTATACTATTGGTAATGTCAAAGCATTGTATGCACTGAGGAAACAACTTTTTTTTCTTGCTGAACAAAGGTATGGTACAAGTTCTAATCAACACAGAATCATGTGGAAAGGTAATTTAAGGTGTTTCCATTAGGTTTGCAATCAGCACTTTGGTGGAAAATTGAAATGTACACTATCGGTAATATCAAAGAATTCTATGCACTGAGAAAAGAACGTTTTTGTCTTTATGAACAGAGGCATGAAACAAATTATAGACAATTCAGAATCATGAGGAAAGATTATTTAAGATGTTTCCATTAGGTTTGCACTCAGTACTTTGGTGTAAGATTGATATGTATTCTATTGGTAATGTCAAAGCATTGTATGCACTGAGAAAACAACTTTTTTATCTTGCTGAGCAAAGGCATAGTACAAGTTCTAATCAACTCCGAATCACGTGGAAAGGTAATTTAAGATATTGCCATCAGGTTTGCACTCAGCACTTTGGTGGAAAATTGAAATGTACACTATATGTAAAGTCAAAGCATTGCATGCACTGAGCAAAAAACTTTTTTCTCTTGATGAACAGAGGCATGAAACAAATTATAGACAACTCAGAATCATGAGGAAAGATTATTTAAGATGTTTCCATTAGGTTTGCACTCAGTACTTTGGTGTAAAATTGAAATGTATACTATTGGTAAAGTCAAATCATTGTATGCACTGAGAAAACAACTTTTTTGTCTTACTGAGCAAAGCCATGGTACAACTGCTAATCAACACAGAATCATGTGGAAAGATTATTTAAGATGTTTCCATTAGGTTTCCAGTCTGTACATTTGTGTAAATGATTACTATTGGCACTGTCAAAGGATTGTATGCATTGAGAAAAGAACTTTTTTGTCCTGATGAGCAGAGGCATGAAACAAATTATAGACAACTCAGAATCATGAGGAAAGATTATTTAAGATGTTTCCATTAGGTTTGCACTCAGTACTTTGGTGTAAAATTGAAATGTATACTATTGGTAAAGTCAAAGATTTGTATGCACTGAGAAAACAACTTTTTTGTCTTACTGAGCAAAGCCATGGTTCAACTGCTAATCAACACAGAATCATGTGGAAAGATTATTTAAGATGTTTCCATTAGGTTTCCAGTCTGTACATTTGTGTAAATGATTACTATTGGCACTGTCAAAGGATTGTATGCATTGAGAAAAGGACTTTTTTGTCCTGATGAGCAGAGGCATGAAATGTCTTTTAAGCAACTCAGAATAATGTGGAAAGTTAATTTAAGATATTTCCATTAGGGATCCACTCTGTACTTTTGTGTAAATTAAAATGTATACTATTGGTAATGTCAAAGCATTCTATGCACTGAGAAAACAACTTTTTTGTCTTGCTGGACAAAGGCATGGTACAAGTTCTAATCAACACAGAATCATGTGGAAAGGTAATTTAAGGTGTTTCCGTTAGGTTTGCACTCAGCACTTTGGTGGAAAATTGAAATGTACACTGTTTGTAAAGTCAAAACAGTGTATGCACTGAGAAAAGAACTTTTTTGTCTTTATGAACAGAGGCATGAAACAAATTATAGACAACTCAGAATCATGAGGAAAGATTATTTAAGGTGTTTCCATTAGGTTTGCACTCAGTACTTTGGTGTAAGATTGATATGTATACTTTTGGTAATGTCAAAGCATTGTATGCACTGAGAAAACAACTTTTTTGTCTTGCTGAGCAAAGGCATAGTACAAGTTCTAATCAACTCAGAATCATGTGGAAAGGGAATTTAAGATGTTGCCATCAGCTTTGCACTCAGTACTTTGGTGGAAAATTGAAATGTATACTATTGGTAATGTCAAAGCATTGTATGCTCTGAGAAAACAACTTTTTTATCTTGCTGGGCAAAGGCATGGTACAAGTTCTAATCAACACAGAATCATGTGGAAAGATTATTTAAGATGTTTCCATTAGGTTTGCACTCAGTACTTTGGTGTAAAATTGAAATGTATGCTATTGGTAATGTCAAAGCATTGTATGCACTCAGAAAACAACTTTTTTGTCTTGCTGGACAAAGGCATGGTACAAGTTCTAATCAGCACAGAATCATGTGGAAAGGTAGTTTAAGGTGTTTCCATTAGGTTTGCACTCAGCACTTTGGTGGAAAATTGAAATGTACACTGTTTGTAAAGTCAAAACAGTGTATGCACTGAGAAAACAACTTTTTTGTCTTGCTGAGCAAAGGCATAGTACAAGTTCTAATCAACTCAGAATCATGTGGAAAGGGAATTTAAGATGTTGCCATCAGGTTTGCACTCAGTACTTTGGAGGAAAATTGAAATGTATACTATTGGTAACGTCAAAGCATTGTATGCTCTGAGAAAACAACTTTTTTATCTTGCTGGGCAAAGGCATGGTACAAGTTCTAATCAACACAGAATCATGTGGAAAGATTATTTAAGATGTTTCCATTAGGTTTGCACTCAGTACTTTGGTGTAAAATTGAAATGTATGCTATTGGTAAAGTCGAAGCATTGTATGCACTGAGAAAACAACTTTTTTGTCTTGCTGAACAAAGGTATGGTACAAGTTCTAAACAACACAGAATCATGTGGAAAGGTAATTTAAGGTGTTTCCATTAGGTTTGCAATCAGCACTTTGGTGGAAAATTGAAATGTATACTATTGGTAATACCAAAGCATTGTATGCTCTGAGAAAACAACTTTTTTGTTTTGCTGAGCAAAGGCATGGTACAAGTTCTAATCAACTCAGAATCATGTGGAAAGGTAATTTAAGGTGTTTCCATTAGGTTTGCCGTCAGTACTTTGGTGGAAGTTTAAAATGTATACAATTGGTAATGTCAAAGCTTTGTATGCACTGAGGAAGCAACTTTTTTGTCTTGATGAACAGAGGCATGAAACAAATTATAGACAACTCAGAATCATGAGGAAAGATCATTTAAGATGTTTCCATTAGGTTTGCAGTCAGTACTTTGGTGTAAAATTGAAATGTATACTATTGGTAAAGTCAAAGCATTGTATGCTCTGAGAAAACAACTTTTTTGTCTTACTGAGCAAAGCCATGGTACAACTGCTAATCAACTCAGAATCATGTGGAAAGGTAAATTAAGGTGTTTCCATTAGGTTTGGAGTCTGTACTTTGGTGGAAGTTTAAAATGTAAACTATTGGTAATGTCAAAGCTTTGTATGCACTGAGGAAACAACTTTTTTGTCTTGCTGAACAAAGGTATGGTACAAGTTCTAATCAACACAGAATCATGTGGAAAGGTAATTTAAGGTGTTTCTATTAGGTTTGCAATCAGCACTTTGGTGGAAAATTAAAAGTGTATACCATTGGTAAAGACAAAGCATTGTATGCTCTGTGAAAACAACTTTTTTATCTCGCTGGACAAAGGCATGGCACAAGTTCTAATCAACACAGAATCATGTGGAAAGGTAATTTAAGGTGTTTCCATTAGGTTTGCACTCAGCACTTTGGTGGAAAATTGAAATGTACACTGTTTGTAAAGTCAAAACAGTGTATGCACTGAGAAAAGAACTTTTTTGTCTTTATGAACAGAGGCATGAAACAAATTATAGACAACTCAGAATCATGAGGAAAGATTATTTAAGATGTTTCCATTAGGTTTGCACTCAGTACTTTGGTGTAAAATTGAAATGTATGCCATTGGTAAAGTCAAAGCATTGTATGCACTGAGAAATCAACTTTTTTGTCTTACTGAGCAAAGCCATGGTACAACTGCTAATCAACACAGAATCATGTGGAAAGATTATTTAAGATGTTTCCATTAGGTTTCCAGTCTGTACATTTGTGTAAATGATTACTATTGGCACTGTCAAAGGATTGTATGCACTGAGAAAACAACTTTTTTGTCTTGCTGAGCAAAGGCATGGTACAAGTTCTAATCAACTCAGAATCATGTGGAAAGGTAAATTAAGGTGTTTCCATCAGGTTTGGAGTCAGTACTTTGGTGGAAGTTTAAAATGTATACTATTGGTAATGTCAAAGCTTTGTATGCACTGAGGAAACAACTTTTTTGTCTTGCTGAACAAAGGTATGGTACAAGTTCTAATCAACACAGAATCATGTGGAAAGGTAATTTAAGGTGTTTCCATTAGATTTGCAATCAGCACTTTGGTGGAAAATTAAAATGAATACCATTGGTAAAGTCAAAGCATTGTATGCACTGAGAAAACAACTTTTTTGTCTTACTGAGCAAAGCCATGGTACAACTGCTAATCAACACAGAATCATGTGGAAAGATTATTTAAGCAGTTTCCATTAGGTTTCCACTCTGTACTTTTGTGTAAATGATTACTATTGGCACTGTCAAAGGATTGTATGCATTGAGAAAAGAACTTTTTTGTCCTGATGAGCAGAGGCATGAAATGTCTTTTAAGCAACTCAGAATAATGTGGAAAGTTAATTTAAGATGTTTCCATTAGGGATCCACTCTGTACTTTTGTGTAAATTAAAATGTATACTATTGGTAATGTCAAAGCATTCTATGCACTGAGAAAACAACTTTTTTGTCTTGCTGGACAAAGGCATGGTACAAGTTCTAATCAACACAGAATCATGTGGAAAGGTAATTTAAGGTGTTTCCGTTAGGTTTGCACTCAGCACTTTGGTGGAAAATTGAAATGTACACTGTTTGTAAAGTCAAAACAGTTTATGCACTGAGAAAAGAACTTTTTTGTCTTTATGAACAGAGGCATGAAACAAATTATAGACAACTCAGAATCATGAGGAAAGATTATTTAAGATGTTTCCATTAGGTTTGCACTCAGTACTTTGGTGTAAGATTGATATGTATACTTTTGGTAATGTCAAAGCATTGTATGCACTGAGAAAACAACTTTTTTGTCTTGCTGAGCAAAGGCATAGTACAAGTTCTAATCAACACAGAATCATGTGGAAAAGTAATTTAAGGTGTTTCCATTAGGTTTGCACTCAGCACTTTGGTGGAAAATTGAAATGTACACTATTTGTAAAGTCAAAGCATTGCATGCACTGAGAAAAGAACTTTTTTCTCTTGATGAACAGAGTCATGAAACAAATTATAGACAACTCAGAATCATGAGGAAAGATTACTTAAGATGTTTCCATTAGGTTTCCACTCAGTACTTTGGTGTAAAATTGAAATGTATACTATTGGGAAAGTCAAAGCATTGTATGCACTGCGAAAACAACTTTTTTGTCTTGCTGAACAAAGGTATGGTACAAGTTCTAATCAACACAGAATCATGTGGAAAGGAAATTTAAGGTGTTTCCATTAGGTTTGCAATCAGCACTTTGGTGGAAAATTGAAATGTATACTATTGGTAATACCAAAGCATTGTATGCTCTGAGAAAACAACTTTTTTGTTTTGCTGAGCAAAGCCATGGTACAAGTTCTAATCAACTGAGAATCATGTGTAAAGGTAATTTAAGGTGTTTCCATTAGGTTTGCCGTCAGTACTTTGGTGGAAGTTTAAAATGTATACTATTGGTAATGTCAAAGCTTTGTATGCACTGAGGAAGCAACTTTTTTGTCTTGATGAACAGAGGCATGAAACAAATTATAGACAACTCAGAATCATGAGGAAAGATCATTTAAGATGTTTCCATTAGGTTTGCAGTCAGTACTTTCGTGTAAAATTGAAATGTATACTATTGGTAAAGTCAAAGCATTGTACGCACTGAGGAAACAACTTTTTTGTCCTGCTGAGCAAAGGCATGGTACAAGTTTTAATCAACTCAGAATCATGTGGAAAGGTAAATTAAGGTGTTTCCATTAGGTTTGGAGTCAGTACTTTGGTGGAAGTTTAAAATGTATACTATTGGTAATGTCAAAGCTTTGTATGCACTGAGGAAACAACTTTTTTTTCTTGCTGAACAAAGGTATGGTACAAGTTCTAATCAACACAGAATCATGTGGAAAGGTAATTTAAGGTGTTTCCATTAGGTTTGCAATCAGCACTTTGGTGGAAAATTGAAATGTACACTATTGGTAATATCAAAGAATTCTATGCACTGAGAAAAGAACGTTTTTGTCTTTATGAACAGAGGCATGAAACAAATTATAGACAATTCAGAATCATGAGGAAAGATTATTTAAGATGTTTCCATTAGGTTTGCACTCAGTACTTTGGTGTAAGATTGATATGTATTCTATTGGTAATGTCAAAGCATTGTATGCACTGAGAAAACAACTTTTTTATCTTGCTGAGCAAAGGCATAGTACAAGTTCTAATCAACTCCGAATCACGTGGAAAGGTAATTTAAGATATTGCCATCAGGTTTGCACTCAGCACTTTGGTGGAAAATTGAAATGTACACTATATGTAAAGTCAAAGCATTGCATGCACTGAGCAAAAAACTTTTTTCTCTTGATGAACAGAGGCATGAAACAAATTATAGACAACTCAGAAACATGAGGAAAGATTATTTAAGATGTTTCCATTAGGTTTGCACTCAGTACTTTGGTGTAAAATTGAAATGTATACTATTGGTAAAGTCAAATCATTGTATGCACTGAGAAAACAACTTTTTTGTCTTACTGAGCAAAGCCATGGTACAACTGCTAATCAACACAGAATCATGTGGAAAGATTATTTAAGATGTTTCCATTAGGTTTCCAGTCTGTACATTTGTGTAAATGATTACTATTGGCACTGTCAAAGGATTGTATGCATTGAGAAAAGAACTTTTTTGTCCTGATGAGCAGAGGCATGAAACAAATTATAGACAACTCAGAATCATGAGGAAAGATTATTTAAGATGTTTCCATTAGGTTTGCACTCAGTACTTTGGTGTAAAATTGAAATGTATACTATTGGTAAAGTCAAAGATTTGTATGCACTGAGAAAACAACTTTTTTGTCTTACTGAGCAAAGCCATGGTTCAACTGCTAATCAACACAGAATCATGTGGAAAGATTATTTAAGATGTTTCCATTAGGTTTGCAGTCTGTACATTTGTGTAAATGATTACTATTGGCACTGTCAAAGGATTGTATGCATTGAGAAAAGGACTTTTTTGTCCTGATGAGCAGAGGCATGAAATGTCTTTTAAGCAACTCAGAATAATGTGGAAAGTTAATTTAAGATATTTCCATTAGGGATCCACTCTGTACTTTTGTGTAAATTAAAATGTATACTATTGGTAATGTCAAAGCATTCTATGCACTGAGAAAACAACTGTTTTGTCTTGCTGAGCAAAGGCATGGTACAAGTTCTAATCAACACAGAATCATGTGGAAAGGTAATTTAAGGTGTTTCCATTAGGTTTGCACTCAGCACTTTGGTGGAAAATTGAAATGTACACTGTTTGTAAAATCAAAACAGTGTATGCACTGAGAAAACAACTTTTTTGTCTTTATGAACAGAGGCATGAAACAAAGTATAGACAACTCAGAATCATGAGGAAAGATTATTTAAGATGTTTCCATTAGGTTTGTACTCAGTAATTTGGTGTAAAATTGAAATGTATTCCATTGGTAAAGTCAAAGCATTGTATGCACTGAGAAAACAACTTTTTTGTCTTACTGAGCAAAGCCATGGTACAACTGCTAATCAACACAGAATCATGTGGAAAGATTATTTAAGCTGTTTCCATTAGGTTTCCACTCTGTACTTTTGTGTAAATGATTACTATTGGCACTGTCAAAGGATTGTATGCATTGAGAAAAGAACTTTTTTGTCCTGATGAGCAGAGGCATGAAATGTCTTTTAAGCAACTCAGAATAATGTGGAAAGTTAATTTAAGATGTTTACATTAGGGATCCACTCTGTACTTTTGTGTAAATTAAAATGTATACTATTGGTAATGTCAAAGCATTCTATGCAAAGAGAAAACAACTTTTTTGTCTTGCTGGACAAAGGCATGGTACAAGTTCTAATCAACACAGAATCATGTGGAAAGGTAATTTAAGGTGTTTCCATTAGGTTTGCACTCAGCACTTTGGTGGAAAATTGAAATGTACACTGTTTGTAAAGTCAAAACAGTGTATGCTCTGAGAAAACAACTTTTTTATCTTGCTGGGCAAAGGCATGGTACAAGTTCTAATCAACACAGAATCATGTGGAAAGATTATTTAAGATGTTTCCATTAGGTTTGCACTCAGTACTTTGGTGTAAGATTGATATGTATACTTTTGGTAATGTCAAAGCATTGTATGCACTGAGAAAACAACTTTTTTGTCTTGCTGAGCAAAGGCATAGTACAAGTTCTAATCAACACAGAATCATGTGGAAAAGTAATTTAAGGTGTTTCCATTAGGTTTGCACTCAGCACTTTGGTGGAAAATTGAAATGTACACTATTTGTAAAGTCAAAGCATTGCATGCACTGAGAAAAGAACTTTTTTCTCTTGATGAACAGAGTCATGAAACAAATTATAGACAACTCAGAATCATGAGGAAAGATTACTTAAGATGTTTCCATTAGGTTTCCACTCAGTACTTTGGTGTAAAATTGAAATGTATACTATTGGGAAAGTCAAAGCATTGTATGCACTGCGAAAACAACTTTTTTGTCTTGCTGAACAAAGGTATGGTACAAGTTCTAATCAACACAGAATCATGTGGAAAGGAAATTTAAGGTGTTTCCATTAGGTTTGCAATCAGCACTTTGGTGGAAAATTGAAATGTATACTATTGGTAATACCAAAGCATTGTATGCTCTGAGAAAACAACTTTTTTGTTTTGCTGAGCAAAGCCATGGTACAAGTTCTAATCAACTGAGAATCATGTGTAAAGGTAATTTAAGGTGTTTCCATTAGGTTTGCCGTCAGTACTTTGGTGGAAGTTTAAAATGTATACTATTGGTAATGTCAAAGCTTTGTATGCACTGAGGAAGCAACTTTTTTGTCTTGATGAACAGAGGCATGAAACAAATTATAGACAACTCAGAATCATGAGGAAAGATCATTTAAGATGTTTCCATTAGGTTTGCAGTCAGTACTTTCGTGTAAAATTGAAATGTATACTATTGGTAAAGTCAAAGCATTGTACGCACTGAGGAAACAACTTTTTTGTCCTGCTGAGCAAAGGCATGGTACAAGTTTTAATCAACTCAGAATCATGTGGAAAGGTAAATTAAGGTGTTTCCATTAGGTTTGGAGTCAGTACTTTGGTGGAAGTTTAAAATGTATACTATTGGTAATGTCAAAGCTTTGTATGCACTGAGGAAACAACTTTTTTTTCTTGCTGAACAAAGGTATGGTACAAGTTCTAATCAACACAGAATCATGTGGAAAGGTAATTTAAGGTGTTTCCATTAGGTTTGCAATCAGCACTTTGGTGGAAAATTGAAATGTACACTATCGGTAATATCAAAGAATTCTATGCACTGAGAAAAGAACGTTTTTGTCTTTATGAACAGAGGCATGAAACAAATTATAGACAATTCAGAATCATGAGGAAAGATTATTTAAGATGTTTCCATTAGGTTTGCACTCAGTACTTTGGTGTAAGATTGATATGTATTCTATTGGTAATGTCAAAGCATTGTATGCACTGAGAAAACAACTTTTTTATCTTGCTGAGCAAAGGCATAGTACAAGTTCTAATCAACTCCGAATCACGTGGAAAGGTAATTTAAGATATTGCCATCAGGTTTGCACTCAGCACTTTGGTGGAAAATTGAAATGTACACTATATGTAAAGTCAAAGCATTGCATGCACTGAGCAAAAAACTTTTTTCTCTTGATGAACAGAGGCATGAAACAAATTATAGACAACTCAGAATCATGAGGAAAGATTATTTAAGATGTTTCCATTAGGTTTGCACTCAGTACTTTGGTGTAAAATTGAAATGTATACTATTGGTAAAGTCAAATCATTGTATGCACTGAGAAAACAACTTTTTTGTCTTACTGAGCAAAGCCATGGTACAACTGCTAATCAACACAGAATCATGTGGAAAGATTATTTAAGATGTTTCCATTAGGTTTCCAGTCTGTACATTTGTGTAAATGATTACTATTGGCACTGTCAAAGGATTGTATGCATTGAGAAAAGAACTTTTTTGTCCTGATGAGCAGAGGCATGAAACAAATTATAGACAACTCAGAATCATGAGGAAAGATTATTTAAGATGTTTCCATTAGGTTTGCACTCAGTACTTTGGTGTAAAATTGAAATGTATACTATTGGTAAAGTCAAAGATTTGTATGCACTGAGAAAACAACTTTTTTGTCTTACTGAGCAAAGCCATGGTTCAACTGCTAATCAACACAGAATCATGTGGAAAGATTATTTAAGATGTTTCCATTAGGTTTCCAGTCTGTACATTTGTGTAAATGATTACTATTGGCACTGTCAAAGGATTGTATGCATTGAGAAAAGGACTTTTTTGTCCTGATGAGCAGAGGCATGAAATGTCTTTTAAGCAACTCAGAATAATGTGGAAAGTTAATTTAAGATATTTCCATTAGGGATCCACTCTGTACTTTTGTGTAAATTAAAATGTATACTATTGGTAATGTCAAAGCATTCTATGCACTGAGAAAACAACTTTTTTGTCTTGCTGGACAAAGGCATGGTACAAGTTCTAATCAACACAGAATCATGTGGAAAGGTAATTTAAGGTGTTTCCGTTAGGTTTGCACTCAGCACTTTGGTGGAAAATTGAAATGTACACTGTTTGTAAAGTCAAAACAGTGTATGCACTGAGAAAAGAACTTTTTTGTCTTTATGAACAGAGGCATGAAACAAATTATAGACAACTCAGAATCATGAGGAAAGATTATTTAAGGTGTTTCCATTAGGTTTGCACTCAGTACTTTGGTGTAAGATTGATATGTATACTTTTGGTAATGTCAAAGCATTGTATGCACTGAGAAAACAACTTTTTTGTCTTGCTGAGCAAAGGCATAGTACAAGTTCTAATCAACTCAGAATCATGTGGAAAGGGAATTTAAGATGTTGCCATCAGCTTTGCACTCAGTACTTTGGTGGAAAATTGAAATGTATACTATTGGTAATGTCAAAGCATTGTATGCTCTGAGAAAACAACTTTTTTATCTTGCTGGGCAAAGGCATGGTACAAGTTCTAATCAACACAGAATCATGTGGAAAGATTATTTAAGATGTTTCCATTAGGTTTGCACTCAGTACTTTGGTGTAAAATTGAAATGTATGCTATTGGTAATGTCAAAGCATTGTATGCACTCAGAAAACAACTTTTTTGTCTTGCTGGACAAAGGCATGGTACAAGTTCTAATCAGCACAGAATCATGTGGAAAGGTAGTTTAAGGTGTTTCCATTAGGTTTGCACTCAGCACTTTGGTGGAAAATTGAAATGTACACTGTTTGTAAAGTCAAAACAGTGTATGCACTGAGAAAACAACTTTTTTGTCTTGCTGAGCAAAGGCATAGTACAAGTTCTAATCAACTCAGAATCATGTGGAAAGGGAATTTAAGATGTTGCCATCAGGTTTGCACTCAGTACTTTGGTGGAAAATTGAAATGTATACTATTGGTAATGTCAAAGCATTGTATGCTCTGAGAAAACAACTTTTTTATCTTGCTGGGCAAAGGCATGGTACAAGTTCTAATCAACACAGAATCATGTGGAAAGATTATTTAAGATGTTTCCATTAGGTTTGCACTCAGTACTTTGGTGTAAAATTGAAATGTATGCTATTGGTAAAGTCGAAGCATTGTATGCACTGAGAAAACAACTTTTTTGTCTTGCTGAACAAAGGTATGGTACAAGTTCTAAACAACACAGAATCATGTGGAAAGGTAATTTAAGGTGTTTCCATTAGGTTTGCAATCAGCACTTTGGTGGAAAATTGAAATGTATACTATTGGTAATACCAAAGCATTGTATGCTCTGAGAAAACAACTTTTTTGTTTTGCTGAGCAAAGGCATGGTACAAGTTCTAATCAACTCAGAATCATGTGGAAAGGTAATTTAAGGTGTTTCCATTAGGTTTGCCGTCAGTACTTTGGTGGAAGTTTAAAATGTATACAATTGGTAATGTCAAAGCTTTGTATGCACTGAGGAAGCAACTTTTTTGTCTTGATGAACAGAGGCATGAAACAAATTATAGACAACTCAGAATCATGAGGAAAGATCATTTAAGATGTTTCCATTAGGTTTGCAGTCAGTACTTTGGTGTAAAATTGAAATGTATACTATTGGTAAAGTCAAAGCATTGTATGCTCTGAGAAAACAACTTTTTTGTCTTACTGAGCAAAGCCATGGTACAACTGCTAATCAACTCAGAATCATGTGGAAAGGTAAATTAAGGTGTTTCCATTAGGTTTGGAGTCTGTACTTTGGTGGAAGTTTAAAATGTAAACTATTGGTAATGTCAAAGCTTTGTATGCACTGAGGAAACAACTTTTTTGTCTTGCTGAACAAAGGTATGGTACAAGTTCTAATCAACACAGAATCATGTGGAAAGGTAATTTAAGGTGTTTCTATTAGGTTTGCAATCAGCACTTTGGTGGAAAATTAAAATGTATACCATTGGTAAAGTCAAAGCATTGTATGCTCTGTGAAAACAACTTTTTTATCTCGCTGGACAAAGGCATGGCACAAGTTCTAATCAACACAGAATCATGTGGAAAGGTAATTTAAGGTGTTTCCATTAGGTTTGCACTCAGCACTTTGGTGGAAAATTGAAATGTACACTGTTTGTAAAGTCAAAACAGTGTATGCACTGAGAAAAGAACTTTTTTGTCTTTATGAACAGAGGCATGAAACAAATTATAGACAACTCAGAATCATGAGGAAAGATTATTTAAGATGTTTCCATTAGGTTTGCACTCAGTACTTTGGTGTAAAATTGAAATGTATGCCATTGGTAAAGTCAAAGCATTGTATGCACTGAGAAATCAACTTTTTTGTCTTACTGAGCAAAGCCATGGTACAACTGCTAATCAACACAGAATCATGTGGAAAGATTATTTAAGATGTTTCCATTAGGTTTCCAGTCTGTACATTTGTGTAAATGATTACTATTGGCACTGTCAAAGGATTGTATGCACTGAGAAAACAACCTTTTTGTCTTGCTGAGCAAAGGCATGGTACAAGTTCTAATCAACTCAGAATCATGTGGAAAGGTAAATTAAGGTGTTTCCATCAGGTTTGGAGTCAGTACTTTGGTGGAAGTTTAAAATGTATACTATTGGTAATGTCAAAGCTTTGTATGCACTGAGGAAACAACTTTTTTGTCTTGCTGAACAAAGGTATGGTACAAGTTCTAATCAACACAGAATCATGTGGAAAGGTAATTTAAGGTGTTTCCATTAGGTTTGCAATCAGCACTTTGGTGGAAAATTAAAATGAATACCATTGGTAAAGTCAAAGCATTGTATGCACTGAGAAAACAACTTTTTTGTCTTACTGAGCAAAGCCATGGTACAACTGCTAATCAACACAGAATCATGTGGAAAGATTATTTAAGCAGTTTCCATTAGGTTTCCACTCTGTACTTTTGTGTAAATGATTACTATTGGCACTGTCAAAGGATTGTATGCATTGAGAAAAGAACTTTTTTGTCCTGATGAGCAGAGGCATGAAATGTCTTTTAAGCAACTCAGAATAATGTGGAAAGTTAATTTAAGATGTTTCCATTAGGGATCCACTCTGTACTTTTGTGTAAATTAAAATGTATACTATTGGTAATGTCAAAGCATTCTATGCACTGAGAAAACAACTTTTTTGTCTTGCTGGACAAAGGCATGGTACAAGTTCTAATCAACACAGAATCATGTGGAAAGGTAATTTAAGGTGTTTCCGTTAGGTTTGCACTCAGCACTTTGGTGGAAAATTGAAATGTACACTGTTTGTAAAGTCAAAACAGTTTATGCACTGAGAAAAGAACTTTTTTGTCTTTATGAACAGAGGCATGAAACAAATTATAGACAACTCAGAATCATGAGGAAAGATTATTTAAGATGTTTCCATTAGGTTTGCACTCAGTACTTTGGTGTAAGATTGATATGTATACTTTTGGTAATGTCAAAGCATTGTATGCACTGAGAAAACAACTTTTTTGTCTTGCTGAGCAAAGGCATAGTACAAGTTCTAATCAACACAGAATCATGTGGAAAAGTAATTTAAGGTGTTTCCATTAGGTTTGCACTCAGCACTTTGGTGGAAAATTGAAATGTACACTATTTGTAAAGTCAAAGCATTGCATGCACTGAGAAAAGAACTTTTTTCTCTTGATGAACAGAGTCATGAAACAAATTATAGACAACTCAGAATCATGAGGAAAGATTACTTAAGATGTTTCCATTAGGTTTCCACTCAGTACTTTGGTGTAAAATTGAAATGTATACTATTGGGAAAGTCAAAGCATTGTATGCACTGCGAAAACAACTTTTTTGTCTTGCTGAACAAAGGTATGGTACAAGTTCTAATCAACACAGAATCATGTGGAAAGGAAATTTAAGGTGTTTCCATTAGGTTTGCAATCAGCACTTTGGTGGAAAATTGAAATGTATACTATTGGTAATACCAAAGCATTGTATGCTCTGAGAAAACAACTTTTTTGTTTTGCTGAGCAAAGCCATGGTACAAGTTCTAATCAACTGAGAATCATGTGTAAAGGTAATTTAAGGTGTTTCCATTAGGTTTGCCGTCAGTACTTTGGTGGAAGTTTAAAATGTATACTATTGGTAATGTCAAAGCTTTGTATGCACTGAGGAAGCAACTTTTTTGTCTTGATGAACAGAGGCATGAAACAAATTATAGACAACTCAGAATCATGAGGAAAGATCATTTAAGATGTTTCCATTAGGTTTGCAGTCAGTACTTTCGTGTAAAATTGAAATGTATACTATTGGTAAAGTCAAAGCATTGTACGCACTGAGGAAACAACTTTTTTGTCCTGCTGAGCAAAGGCATGGTACAAGTTTTAATCAACTCAGAATCATGTGGAAAGGTAAATTAAGGTGTTTCCATTAGGTTTGGAGTCAGTACTTTGGTGGAAGTTTAAAATGTATACTATTGGTAATGTCAAAGCTTTGTATGCACTGAGGAAACAACTTTTTTTTCTTGCTGAACAAAGGTATGGTACAAGTTCTAATCAACACAGAATCATGTGGAAAGGTAATTTAAGGTGTTTCCATTAGGTTTGCAATCAGCACTTTGGTGGAAAATTGAAATGTACACTATTGGTAATATCAAAGAATTCTAAGCACTGAGAACAGAACGTTGTTGTCTTTATGAACAGAGGCATGAAACAAATTATAGACAATTCAGAATCATGAGGAAAGATTATTTAAGATGTTTCCATTAGGTTTGCACTCAGTACTTTGGTGTAAGATTGATATGTATTCTATTGGTAATGTCAAAGCATTGTATGCACTGAGAAAACAACTTTTTTATCTTGCTGAGCAAAGGCATAGTACAAGTTCTAATCAACTCCGAATCACGTGGAAAGGTAATTTAAGATATTGCCATCAGGTTTGCACTCAGCACTTTGGTGGAAAATTGAAATGTACACTATATGTAAAGTCAAAGCATTGCATGCACTGAGCAAAAAACTTTTTTCTCTTGATGAACAGAGGCATGAAACAAATTATAGACAACTCAGAAACATGAGGAAAGATTATTTAAGATGTTTCCATTAGGTTTGCACTCAGTACTTTGGTGTAAAATTGAAATGTATACTATTGGTAAAGTCAAATCATTGTATGCACTGAGAAAACAACTTTTTTGTCTTACTGAGCAAAGCCATGGTACAACTGCTAATCAACACAGAATCATGTGGAAAGATTATTTAAGATGTTTCCATTAGGTTTCCAGTCTGTACATTTGTGTAAATGATTACTATTGGCACTGTCAAAGGATTGTATGCATTGAGAAAAGAACTTTTTTGTCCTGATGAGCAGAGGCATGAAACAAATTATAGACAACTCAGAATCATGAGGAAAGATTATTTAAGATGTTTCCATTAGGTTTGCACTCAGTACTTTGGTGTAAAATTGAAATGTATACTATTGGTAAAGTCAAAGATTTGTATGCACTGAGAAAACAACTTTTTTGTCTTACTGAGCAAAGCCATGGTTCAACTGCTAATCAACACAGAATCATGTGGAAAGATTATTTAAGATGTTTCCATTAGGTTTGCAGTCTGTACATTTGTGTAAATGATTACTATTGGCACTGTCAAAGGATTGTATGCATTGAGAAAAGGACTTTTTTGTCCTGATGAGCAGAGGCATGAAATGTCTTTTAAGCAACTCAGAATAATGTGGAAAGTTAATTTAAGATATTTCCATTAGGGATCCACTCTGTACTTTTGTGTAAATTAAAATGTATACTATTGGTAATGTCAAAGCATTCTATGCACTGAGAAAACAACTGTTTTGTCTTGCTGAGCAAAGGCATGGTACAAGTTCTAATCAACACAGAATCATGTGGAAAGGTAATTTAAGGTGTTTCCATTAGGTTTGCACTCAGCACTTTGGTGGAAAATTGAAATGTACACTGTTTGTAAAATCAAAACAGTGTATGCACTGAGAAAACAACTTTTTTGTCTTTATGAACAGAGGCATGAAACAAAGTATAGACAACTCAGAATCATGAGGAAAGATTATTTAAGATGTTTCCATTAGGTTTGTACTCAGTAATTTGGTGTAAAATTGAAATGTATTCCATTGGTAAAGTCAAAGCATTGTATGCACTGAGAAAACAACTTTTTTGTCTTACTGAGCAAAGCCATGGTACAACTGCTAATCAACACAGAATCATGTGGAAAGATTATTTAAGCTGTTTCCATTAGGTTTCCACTCTGTACTTTTGTGTAAATGATTACTATTGGCACTGTCAAAGGATTGTATGCATTGAGAAAAGAACTTTTTTGTCCTGATGAGCAGAGGCATGAAATGTCTTTTAAGCAACTCAGAATAATGTGGAAAGTTAATTTAAGATGTTTACATTAGGGATCCACTCTGTACTTTTGTGTAAATTAAAATGTATACTATTGGTAATGTCAAAGCATTCTATGCAAAGAGAAAACAACTTTTTTGTCTTGCTGGACAAAGGCATGGTACAAGTTCTAATCAACACAGAATCATGTGGAAAGGTAATTTAAGGTGTTTCCATTAGGTTTGCACTCAGCACTTTGGTGGAAAATTGAAATGTACACTGTTTGTAAAGTCAAAACAGTGTATGCTCTGAGAAAACAACTTTTTTATCTTGCTGGGCAAAGGCATGGTACAAGTTCTAATCAACACAGAATCATGTGGAAAGATTATTTAAGATGTTTCCATTAGGTTTGCACTCAGTACTTTGGTGTAAGATTGATATGTATACTTTTGGTAATGTCAAAGCATTGTATGCACTGAGAAGACAACTTTTTTGTCTTGCTGAGCAAAGGCATAGTACAAGTTCTAATCAACACAGAATCATGTGGAAAAGTAATTTAAGGTGTTTCCATTAGGTTTGCACTCAGCACTTTGGTGGAAAATTGAAATGTACACTATTTGTAAAGTCAAAGCATTGCATGCACTGAGAAAAGAACTTTTTTCTCTTGATGAACAGAGTCATGAAACAAATTATAGACAACTCAGAATCATGAGGAAAGATTACTTAAGATGTTTCCATTAGGTTTCCACTCAGTACTTTGGTGTAAAATTGAAATGTATACTATTGGGAAAGTCAAAGCATTGTATGCACTGCGAAAACAACTTTTTTGTCTTGCTGAACAAAGGTATGGTACAAGTTCTAATCAACACAGAATCATGTGGAAAGGAAATTTAAGGTGTTTCCATTAGGTTTGCAATCAGCACTTTGGTGGAAAATTGAAATGTATACTATTGGTAATACCAAAGCATTGTATGCTCTGAGAAAACAACTTTTTTGTTTTGCTGAGCAAAGCCATGGTACAAGTTCTAATCAACTGAGAATCATGTGTAAAGGTAATTTAAGGTGTTTCCATTAGGTTTGCCGTCAGTACTTTGGTGGAAGTTTAAAATGTATACTATTGGTAATGTCAAAGCTTTGTATGCACTGAGGAAGCAACTTTTTTGTCTTGATGAACAGAGGCATGAAACAAATTATAGACAACTCAGAATCATGAGGAAAGATCATTTAAGATGTTTCCATTAGGTTTGCAGTCAGTACTTTCGTGTAAAATTGAAATGTATACTATTGGTAAAGTCAAAGCATTGTACGCACTGAGGAAACAACTTTTTTGTCCTGCTGAGCAAAGGCATGGTACAAGTTTTAATCAACTCAGAATCATGTGGAAAGGTAAATTAAGGTGTTTCCATTAGGTTTGGAGTCAGTACTTTGGTGGAAGTTTAAAATGTATACTATTGGTAATGTCAAAGCTTTGTATGCACTGAGGAAACAACTTTTTTTTCTTGCTGAACAAAGGTATGGTACAAGTTCTAATCAACACAGAATCATGTGGAAAGGTAATTTAAGGTGTTTCCATTAGGTTTGCAATCAGCACTTTGGTGGAAAATTGAAATGTACACTATCGGTAATATCAAAGAATTCTATGCACTGAGAAAAGAACGTTTTTGTCTTTATGAACAGAGGCATGAAACAAATTATAGACAATTCAGAATCATGAGGAAAGATTATTTAAGATGTTTCCATTAGGTTTGCACTCAGTACTTTGGTGTAAGATTGATATGTATTCTATTGGTAATGTCAAAGCATTGTATGCACTGAGAAAACAACTTTTTTATCTTGCTGAGCAAAGGCATAGTACAAGTTCTAATCAACTCCGAATCACGTGGAAAGGTAATTTAAGATATTGCCATCAGGTTTGCACTCAGCACTTTGGTGGAAAATTGAAATGTATTCCATTGGTAAAGTCAAAGCATTGTATGCACTGAGAAAACAACTTTTTTGTCTTACTGAGCAAAGCCATGGTACAACTGCTAATCAACACAGAATCATGTGGAAAGATTATTTAAGCTGTTTCCATTAGGTTTCCACTCTGTACTTTTGTGTAAATGATTACTATTGGCACTGTCAAAGGATTGTATGCATTGAGAAAAGAACTTTTTTGTCCTGATGAGCAGAGGCATGAAATGTCTTTTAAGCAACTCAGAATAATGTGGAAAGTTAATTTAAGATGTTTACATTAGGGATCCACTCTGTACTTTTGTGTAAATTAAAATGTATACTATTGGTAATGTCAAAGCATTCTATGCAAAGAGAAAACAACTTTTTTGTCTTGCTGGACAAAGGCATGGTACAAGTTCTAATCAACACAGAATCATGTGGAAAGGTAATTTAAGGTGTTTCCATTAGGTTTGCACTCAGCACTTTGGTGGAAAATTGAAATGTACACTGTTTGTAAAGTCAAAACAGTGTATGCTCTGAGAAAACAACTTTTTTATCTTGCTGGGCAAAGGCATGGTACAAGTTCTAATCAACACAGAATCATGTGGAAAGATTATTTAAGATGTTTCCATTAGGTTTGCACTCAGTACTTTGGTGTAAGATTGATATGTATACTTTTGGTAATGTCAAAGCATTGTATGCACTGAGAAAACAACTTTTTTGTCTTGCTGAGCAAAGGCATAGTACAAGTTCTAATCAACACAGAATCATGTGGAAAAGTAATTTAAGGTGTTTCCATTAGGTTTGCACTCAGCACTTTGGTGGAAAATTGAAATGTACACTATTTGTAAAGTCAAAGCATTGCATGCACTGAGAAAAGAACTTTTTTCTCTTGATGAACAGAGTCATGAAACAAATTATAGACAACTCAGAATCATGAGGAAAGATTACTTAAGATGTTTCCATTAGGTTTCCACTCAGTACTTTGGTGTAAAATTGAAATGTATACTATTGGGAAAGTCAAAGCATTGTATGCACTGCGAAAACAACTTTTTTGTCTTGCTGAGCAAAGCCATGGTACAACTGCTAATCAACACAGAATCATGTGGAAAGATTATTTAAGATGTTTCCATTAGGTTTCCAGTCTGTACATTTGTGTAAATGATTACTATTGGCACTGTGAAAGGATTGTATGCATTGAGAATAGAACTTTGTTGTCCTGATGAGCAGAGGCATGAAATGTCTTTTAAGCAACTCAGAATAATGTGGAAAGTTAATTTAAGATATTTCCATTAGGGATCCACTCTGTACTTTTGTGTAAATTAAAATGTATTCTATTGGTAATGTCAAAGCATTCTATGCACTGAGAAAACAACTTTTTTGTCTTGCTGAGCAAAGGCATGGTACAAGTTCTAATCAACTCAGAATCATGTGGAAAGGTAAATTAAGGTGTTCCCATTAGGTTTGGAGTCAGTACTTTGGTGTAAAATTGAAATGTATACCATTGGTAAAGTCAAAGCATTGTATGCACTGAGAAAACAACTTTTTTGTCTTACTGAGCAAAGCCATGGTACAACTGCTAATGAACACAGAATCATGTGGAAAGATTATTTAAGATGTTTCCATAAGGTTTCCAGTCTGTACATTTGTGTAAATGATTACTATTGGCACTGTGAAAGGATTGTATGCATTGAGAAAAGAACTTTTTTGTCCTGATGAGCAGAGGCATGAAATGTCTTTTAAGCAACTCAGAATAATGTGGAAAGTTAATTTAAGATATTTCCATTAGGGATCCACTCTGTACTTTTGTGTAAATTAAAATGTATGCTATTGGTAATGTCAAAGCATTCTATGCACTGAGAAAACAACTGTTTTGTCTTGCTGAGCAAAGGCATGGTACAAGTTCTAATCAACACAGAATCATGTGGAAAGGTAATTTAAGGTGTTTCCATTAGGTTTGCACTCAGCACTTTGGTGGAAAATTGAAATGTACACTGTTTGTAAAATCAAAACAGTGTATGCACTGAGAAAACAACTTTTTTGTCTTTATGAACAGAGGCATGAAACAAAGTATAGACAACTCAGAATCATGAGGAAAGATTATTTAAGATGTTTCCATTAGGTTTGTACTCAGTAATTTGGTGTAAAATTGAAATGTATTCCATTGGTAAAGTCAAAGCATTGTATGCACTGAGAAAACAACTTTTTTGTCTTACTGAGCAAAGCCATGGTACAACTGCTAATCAACACAGAATCATGTGGAAAGATTATTTAAGCTGTTTCCATTAGGTTTTCCACTCTGTACTTTTGTGTAAATGATTTACTATTGGCACTGTCAAAGGATTGTATGCATTGAGAAAAGAACTTTTTTGTCCTGATGAGCAGAGGCATGAAATGTCTTTTAAGCAACTCAGAATAATGTGGAAAGTTAATTTAAGATGTTTACATTAGGGATCCACTCTGTACTTTTGTGTAAATTAAAATGTATACTATTGGTAATGTCAAAGCATTCTATGCAAAGAGAAAAACAACTTTTTTGTCTTGCTGGACAAAGGGCATGGTACAAGTTCTAATCAACACAGAATCATGTGGAAAGGTAATTTAAGGTGTTTCCATTAGGTTTGCACTCAGCACTTTGGTGGAAAATTGAAATGTACACTGTTTTGTAAAGTCAAAAACAGTGTATGCTCTGAGAAAAACAACTTTTTTATCTTGCTGGGCAAAGGCATGGTACAAGTTCTAATCAACACAGAATCATGTGGAAAAGATTATTTAAGATGTTTCCATTAGGTTTTGCACTCAGTACTTTGGTGTAAGATTGATATGTATACTTTTGGTAATGTCAAAGCATTGTATGCACTGAGAAAACAACTTTTTTGTCTTGCTGAGCAAAGGCATAGTACAAGTTTCTAATCAAACACAGAATCATGTGGAAAAGTAATTTAAGGTGTTTCCATTAGGTTTGCACTCAGCACTTTGGTGGAAAATTGAAATGTACACTATTTGTAAAGTCAAAGCATTGCATGCACTGAGAAAAGAACTTTTTTCTCTTGATGAACAGAGTCATGAAACAAATTATAGACAACTCAGAATCATGAGGAAAGATTACTTAAGATGTTTTCCATTAGGTTTCCACTCAGTACTTTGGTGTAAAATTGAAATGTATACTATTGGGAAAGTCAAAGCATTGTAATGCACTGCGAAAACAACTTTTTTTGTCTTGCTGAACAAAGGTATGGTACAAGTTCTAATCAACACAGAATCATGTGGAAAGGAAATTTTAAGGTGTTTCCATTAGGTTTGCAATCAGCACTTTGGTGGAAAATTGAAATGTATACTATTGGTAATACCAAAGCATTGTATGCTCTGAGAAAAACAACTTTTTTTGTTTTGCTGAGCAAAGCCATGGTACAAGTTCTAATCAACTGAGAATCATGTGTAAAGGTAATTTAAGGTGTTTCCATTAGGTTTTGCCGTCAGTACTTTGGTGGAAGTTTAAAAATGTATACTATTGGTAATGTCAAAGCTTTGTATGCACTGAGGAAGCAACTTTTTTGTCTTGATGAACAGAGGCATGAAACAAAATTATAGACAACTCAGAATCATGAGGAAAGATCATTTTAAGATGTTTCCATTAGGTTTGCAGTCAGTACTTTCGTGTAAAATTGAAATGTATACTATTGGTAAAGTCAAAGCATTGTACGCACTGAGGAAACAACTTTTTTTGTCCTGCTGAGCAAAGGCATGGTACAAGTTTTTAATCAACTCAGAATCATGTGGAAAGGTAAATTAAGGTGTTTTCCATTAGGTTTGGAGTCAGTACTTTGGTGGAAGTTTAAAATGTATACTATTGGTAATGTCAAAGCTTTGTATGCACTGAGGAAACAACTTTTTTTTCTTGCTGAACAAAGGTATGGTACAAGTTCTAATCAACACAGAATCATGTGGAAAAGGTAATTTTAAGGTGTTTTCCATTAGGTTTGCAATCAGCACTTTGGTGGAAAATTGAAATGTACACTATCGGTAATATCAAAGAATTCTATGCACTGAGAAAAGAACGTTTTTTGTCTTTATGAACAGAGGCATGAAACAAATTATAGACAATTCAGAATCATGAGGAAAGATTATTTAAGATGTTTTCCATTAGGTTTGCACTCAGTACTTTGGTGTAAGATTGATATGTATTCTATTGGTAATGTCAAAGCATTGTATGCACTGAGAAAACAACTTTTTTATCTTGCTGAGCAAAGGCATAGTACAAGTTCTAATCAACTCCGAATCACGTGGAAAAGGTAATTTAAGATATTGCCATCAGGTTTGCACTCAGCACTTTGGTGGAAAATTGAAATGTACACTATATGTAAAGTCAAAGCATTGCATGCACTGAGCAAAAAACTTTTTTTCTCTTGATGAACAGAGGCCATGAAACAAATTATAGACAACTCAGAATCATGAGGAAAGATTATTTAAGATGTTTTCCATTAGGTTTGCACTCAGTACTTTGGTGTAAAATTGAAATGTATACTATTGGTAAAGTCAAATCATTGTATGCACTGAGAAAAACAACTTTTTTGTCTTACTGAGCAAAGCCATGGTACAACTGCTAATCAACACAGAATCATGTGGAAAGATTATTTAAGATGTTTCCATTAGGTTTCCAGTCTGTACATTTTGTGTAAAATGATTACTATTGGCACTGTCAAAGGATTGTATGCATTGAGAAAAGAACTTTTTTGTCCTGATGAGCAGAGGCATGAAACAAATTATAGACAACTCAGAATCATGAGGAAAGATTATTTAAGATGTTTCCATTAGGTTTTGCACTCAGTACTTTGGTGTAAAAATTGAAATGTATACTATTGGTAAAGTCAAAGATTTGTATGCACTGAGAAAAACAACTTTTTTTGTCTTACTGAGCAAAGCCATGGTTCAACTGCTAATCAACACAGAATCATGTGGAAAAGATTATTTAAGATGTTTTCCATTAGGTTTTCCAGTCTGTACATTTGTGTAAATGATTACTATTGGCACTGTCAAAGGATTGTATGCATTGAGAAAAGGACTTTTTTGTCCTGATGAGCAGAGGCATGAAATGTCTTTTAAGCAACTCAGAATAATGTGGAAAGTTTAATTTAAGATATTTCCATTAGGGATCCACTCTGTACTTTTGTGTAAATTAAAATGTATACTATTGGTAATGTCAAAGCATTCTATGCACTGAGAAAACAAACTTTTTTTGTCTTGCTGGACAAAGGCATGGTACAAGTTCTAATCAACACAGAATCATGTGGAAAGGTAATTTAAGGTGTTTCCGTTAGGTTTGCACTCAGCACTTTGGTGGAAAATTGAAATGTACACTGTTTGTAAAGTCAAAAACAGTGTATGCACTGAGAAAAGAAACTTTTTTTGTCTTTATGAACAGAGGCATGAAACAAATTATAGGACAACTCAGAATCATGAGGAAAGATTATTTAAGGTGTTTCCATTAGGTTTGCACTCAGTACTTTGGTGTAAGATTGATATGTATACTTTTGGTAATGTCAAAGCATTGTATGCACTGAGAAAAACAACTTTTTTGTCTTGCTGAGCAAAGGCATAGTACAAGTTCTAATCAACTCAGAATCATGTGGAAAGGGGGGAAATTTAAGATGTTGCCATCAGCTTTGCACTCAGTACTTTGGTGGAAAATTGAAATGTATACTATTGGTAATGTCAAAGCATTGTATGCTCTGAGAAAACAACTTTTTTATCTTGCTGGGCAAAAGGCATGGTACAAGTTCTAATCAACACAGAATCATGTGGAAAGATTATTTAAGATGTTTCCATTAGGTTTTGCACTCAGTACTTTGGTGTAAAATTGAAATGTATGCTATTGGTAATGTCAAAGCATTGTATGCACTCAGAAAACAACTTTTTTTGTCTTGCTGGACAAAGGCATGGTACAAGTTCTAATCAGCACAGAATCATGTGGAAAGGTAGTTTAAGGTGTTTTCCATTAGGTTTGCACTCAGCACTTTGGTGGAAAAATTGAAATGTACACTGTTTGTAAAGTCAAAACAGTGTATGCACTGAGAAAACAACTTTTTTTGTCTTGCTGAGCAAAGGCATAGTACAAGTTCTAATCAACTCAGAATCATGTGGAAAGGGAATTTAAGATGTTGCCATCAGGTTTGCACTCAGTACTTTGGTGGAAAATTGAAATGTATACTATTGGTAACGTCAAAGCATTGTATGCTCTGAGAAAAACAACTTTTTTATCTTGCTGGGCAAAGGCATGGTACAAGTTCTAATCAACACAGAATCATGTGGAAAGATTATTTAAGATGTTTTCCATTAGGTTTGCACTCAGTACTTTGGTGTAAAATTGAAATGTATGCTATTGGTA
>NW_027277254.1:0-30200 GCF_030028105.1 Mobula birostris | reverse complement strand
GGGAAGTTATCAGAGCTGCGCGAAAACACGGCGATATAGGAGAATGTAAGAGAATTGAGCGAAAACACAGCGATATAGGGGAAGCTATTGGAGGTGTGCTAAAACACAGCGATACAGGGGAAGATATGAGAGGTGCGCGATAACTCTGCAATTATAGGGGAAGAAATGAGAGATTGAGCGAAAACATAGCTAAAAAGGGGAAGGTATGAGAGGTGCGCGAAAGAATGGAGATAATAGGGAAGCTATGAGAGTGGAGCGAAAACTCTGTGATATAACAGAAAGTATGAGAAGTGCCCGAAAACACAGCAAATAGGGGAAGGTATGAGAGGTGCTCGAAACACGCCGACGTAGGGGAATGTATGAGAGGTGAGCGAAAACACAGCGATATATGAGAAGGTATGAGAGGTGCATCAAAACACAGCCATAATGGGGAAGTTATGGGAGTGAGCGAAAACACAACGATAGAGGGGTCGCTATGAGTGCAGAGCGAAAACACGGCGATACAGGGGAAGATATCGGAGGTCCGCAAAAAACAGGATGATATAGGGGAAGTTATGAGAGGTACGCGAAAACACAGCGATGTAGGGAAAGCTGGGAGGTGCGTGAAAAACACAGCGTATTGGGAACCTATGGGGGGTGCACGAAAACTCAGCGATATTGGGGAAGCTCTGGGAGGTGCGTGAAAACTCGACGATATAGGGGAAGCTATAAGAGCTGCGCAAAAACATGGCGATATAGGGGAATGTAAGAGAGATGAGCGAAAACACAGCTGAAAAGTGGAATTTATGAGAGGTGCGTCAAAACACAACCATATTCGGGAATGTGTGGGAGGTCCGCGAAAAACACAGCAGTAAGGGAAGCTATGGAAGTGTGCCAAAACACGGCGATCAAGGCAACGTATGAGAGGTGCACGAAAACACAGCCATATTGGGAAGGTATGTGAGGTGCACGAAAACACGGCGATAGTGGGAAGCTATGGGAGGTGCTCGAAAACACGGCTATATAGGAGAAGGTATCGGAGGTGCGCGAAACACAGCAATATAGGGGAAGCTGTAGGAGGTGCGAGAAAACACAGCGATACAGGGAAGGTATGAGAGGTGCACAAAAACACAGCCATATGGGGGAAGGTATGAGAGGTGCTCGAAAACACAGCGATATAGGGGAGGCTATGGGAGGTTCGCGAAAACACAGCGATATTGGGGAAGCTATTGGAGGTGCCCTAAAACACAGTAATGTAGAGGAAGGTATGAGAGGTGCTTGAAAACACGCCGATGTAGGGGAATGTATGGGAGGTGCGCAAAAACAAGGCAATATAGGGAAAGGTATGAGAGGTGCTCGGAAACAGCAATATAGGGGAAGCTGTGGGAGGTGTGCAAAAACACAGCGATAAAGGGCAACGCATGAGAGGTGGGCTAAAACACAGTCATATTGGGGATGTTATGGGAGGTGCGCGAAAACACAGCGATAGAGGGGAAGGAAAGAGAGGTGCATGAAAACACGGTGATATAGGGGATTCTGTAAGAACTGAGCGAAAACACAGAGATATAGGGGAAACTATAAGAGCTGAGCGAAAACGCAGTGATATAGCAGATGGTATGAGAGGTACGCGCAAACACGTTGATATTTGGGAAGCTATGGGAGGTGCGGAAAACACAGCGATATCGGGGAGGCTATGAGAGGTGTGCAAAACCACAGCGATACAGGGTAAGGTATGTGAGAGCCCAAAAACACAGTCATATTAGGGAAAGATTGGGAGGTGCACGAAAACAATACAATATCGGGGAAGGTATGCGAGGTGCGCAAAAACACAGTGATATAGGGGAAGCTATGGGAGCTGCCCGAAAAAACCGCGATATCGGGGTAGGTATGGGAGATGCGCAACAACACAGCTCTATTGGGGAAGGTATGAGTGGTGAGCGAAAACATGGCTATTTAGGTATGAGAGTTGCATGAAAACACAGCAATACAGGGGAAGCTATGGGAAGAGCGCAAAAAATGGCAAAATAGGGGAAGTTAGGAGATGTGTGCGAAAATAGCAATTTAGGGGAAGCTATGAGAGGTGCGCGAAAAAATTGCAGTATAGGGGCAGCTATGGGAGGTGCGCGAAAACACGGTGATATAGGGGAAGCTATAAGAGCCGAATGAAAACACAGCGATATGGGGGAAGCTGTGAGAGGTGCTCAAAAACGGCGATTTAGGGGAAGCTATGAGAGGTGCACGAAAACATCGCAATATAGGGGCAGCTATGGAAGGTGCGCGAAAACACAGCAATATTGTTGAAGGTATTGGAGGTGCCCGAAAACACAACGAGGAAGGAGAATGTATGAGAGGTGCAGAAAAACATCGCGATATAGGGGAAGTTATAAGAGATGAGCGAAAAGACAACTAAATAGGGGAAGCTATGGAAGGTGCACAAAAACACGGTGACAAAGGGGAATATATGAGAGGTGCGGGAAAACACTGCGATATAGTGGAAGTTATCAGAGCTGCGCGAAAACACGGCGATATAGGAGAATGTAAGAGAATTGAGCGAAAACACAGCGATATAGGGGAAGCTATGGGAGGTGCGCGAAAACAGAGCGATATAGGGGAAGCTATTGGAGGTGTGCAAAAACACAGCGATACAGGGGAAGGTAGGAGAGGTGCGAAAAAACACAGCCAGATGGGGGAAGGTATGGGAGGTGCACGAAAACACAGCATTATAGGGGAATCTGTGAGAGGTGCGCGAAAACAGAGCCATGTAGGGGAAGGTATGAGAGGTGTACGAAAACACTGCGAAAAAGGGGAAGGTATGAGAAGTGTACGAAAACACAGTGATTTAGGAAAAGCTATGGGAGGTGCGAGAAAACACAGCGATATAGAGGAAGGTATGAGTGGTGCTTAAAAACACGCCGATGTAGAGGAATATATGAGAGGTGCGCGAAAACACGGCGATATAGGGGAAGCTATAAGAGCCGAATGAAAACACAGCGATATGGGGGAAGCTATGAGAGGTGCTCGAAAACACCGATTTAGGGGAAGCTATGAGAAGTGCACAAAAACTTCGCAAAATAGGGGAAGATATGGGAGTTGCGCGAAAACACAGCAATATTGTTGAAGGTATTGGAGGTGCCCGAAAACACAACGAGAAAGGGGAATGTATGAGAGGTGCGGAAAAACATTGCGATATAGGGGAAGTTATGAGAGATGAGCGAAAACACAGCTAAATAGGGGAAGATATGACAGGTGCGTGAAAACACAGCGCTATAGGGGAAGCTATGGAAGGTGCACAAAAACACGGTGACAAAGAGGAATATATGAGAGGTGCATGAAAACACTGCGATATAGGGGAAGTTATCAGAGCTGCGCGAAAACACGGCGATATAGGAGAATGTAAGAGAATTGAGCGAAAACACAGCGATATAGGGGAAGCTATTGGAGGTGTGCTAAAACACAGCGATACAGGGGAAGATATGAGAGGTGCGCGATAACTCTGCAATATAGGGGAAGAAATGAGAGATGAGCGAAAACATAGCTAAAAAGGGGAAGGTATGAGAGGTGCGCGAAAGAATGGAGATATAGGGGAAGCTATGAGAGTGGAGCGAAAACTCTGTGATATAACAGAAAGTATGAGAAGTGCCCGAAAACACAGCAATATAGGGGAAGGTATGAGAGGTGCTCGAAAACACGCCGACGTAGGGGAATGTATGAGAGGTGAGCGAAAACACAGCGATATATGAGAAGGTATGAGAGGTGCATCAAAACACAGCCATAATGGGGAAGTTATGGGAGGTGAGCGAAAACACAACGATAGAGGGGTCGCTATGAGAGCAGAGCGAAAACACGGCGATACAGGGGAAGATATCGGAGGTCCGCAAAAACAGGATGATATAGGGGAAGTTATGAGAGGTACGCGAAAACACAGCGATGTAGGGAAAGCTGGGAGGTGCGTGAAAACACAGCGTTATTGGGAACCTATGGGGGGTGCACGAAAACTCAGCGATATTGGGGAAGCTCTGGGAGGTGCGTGAAAACTCGACGATATAGGGGAAGCTATAAGAGCTGCGCAAAAACATGGCGATATAGGGGAATGTAAGAGAGATGAGCGAAAACACAGCTGAAAAGTGGAATTTATGAGAGGTGCGTCAAAACACAACCATATTCGGGAATGTGTGGGAGGTCCGCGAAAACACAGCAGTAAGGGAAGCTATGGGAAGTGTGCCAAAACACGGCGATCAAGGGCAACGTATGAGAGGTGCACGAAAACACAGCCATATTGGGGAAGGTATGTGAGGTGCACGAAAACACGGCGATAGTGGGGAAGCTATGGGAGGTGCTCGAAAACACGGCTATATAGGAGAAGGTATGAGAGGTGCGCGAAAGCACGGCGATACAGGGGAAGGTATCGGAGGTGCACGAAAACAGGATGATATAGGGGAAGTTATGAGAGCTGTGCAAAACCACAGTAATATGGGGAAGCCTTGAGAGGTGTGCGAACGCACGGCGATATACGTGATGGTATGAGAGGTGCGCGAAAACACGGCGATATAGGTAAAGATATGAGAGGTGCGGGAAAACACAGCAAAATAGGCGAAGCTATGGGAGGTGTACGAAAACGCAGCGATACAGGGGAAGGTATGAGAGGTTCGCAAAAGCATGGCCATATTGGGAAGGTATGGGAAGTGCGTGAAAACACAGCGATATGGGGGAAGCTATGAGAGGTGCTCGAAAACACCGATTTAGGGGAAGCTATGAGAAGTGCACAAAAACTTCGCAATATAGGGGCAGCTATGGGAGTTGCGCGTAAACACAGCAATATTGGTGAAGGTATCGGAGGTGCCTAAAAACACAGTGAGACAGAGGAATGTATGAGAGGTGCGGAAAAACATTGCGATATAGGGGAAGTTATGAGAGATGTGTGAAAACTCAGCTAAAAAGGGGAAGGTATGAGAGGTGCGCGAAAACACGGCGATATAGGGGAAGCTATGTGAGGTGCGCGAAAACACGGCGATATAGGGGAAACTAACAGAGGTGCATCAAAACACAGCAATATAGGGGAAGCTATGGGAGGTGCGAGAAAGCACAGCGATACAGGGGAAGGTATGAGAGGTGCACAAAAACACAGCCATTAGGGGAAGGTATGAGAGGTGCACGAAAACACAGCGATATAGGGGAGGCTATGGGAGGTTCGCGAAAACACAGCGATACTGGGGAAGCTATTGGAGGTGCCCGAAAACACAGCGATATAGAGAAAGGTATGAGAGGTGCTCGAAAACACGCCGATGTAGGGGAATGTATGGGACGTGCGCAAAAACAAGGCAATATAGGGCAAGGTATGAGAGGTGCTCGGAAACAGCAATATAGGGGAAGCTGTGGGAGGTGTGCGAAAACACAGCGATAAAGGGCAACGCATGAGAGGTGGGCTAAAACACAACCATAATGGGGATGTTATGGGAGGTGCGAGAAAACACAGCGATAGAGGGGAAGGAAAGAGAGGTGCATGAAAACACGGTGATGTAGAGGAATCTGTAAGAACTGAGCAAAAGCACAGAGATATAGCGGAAGCTATAAGAGCTGAGCGAAAACACAGCAATATAGGGGATGGTATGAGAGGTATGAGCAAACAGATTGATATTTGGGAAGCTATGGGAGGTGCTGGAAAACACAGCGATATCGGGGAAGCTATGAGAGGTGTGCTAAACCACAGCGATACAGGGTAAGGTATGAGAGAGCTCAAAAACACAGCCATATTAGGGAAGGGATCGGAGGTGCACGAAAACAATACAATATCGGGGAAGGTATGCGAGGTGCGCAAAGACGCAGTGATATAGGGGAAGCTATGGGAAGAACGCAAAAACATGGCAATAAAGGGGAAGGTACGAGATGTGCGCGAAAATAGCGAATTAGGGGAAGCTATGAGAGGTGCGCGAAAAAATTGCAGTATAGGGGCAGCTATGGGAGTTGCGCGAAAACACGGTGATATAGGGGAAGCTATAAGAGCCGAATGAAAACACAGCGATATGGGGGAAGCTGTGAGAGGTGCTCAAAAACGGCGATTTAGGGGAAGCTATGAGAGGTGCACGAAAACATCGCAATATAGGGGCAGCTATGGAAGGTGCGCGAAAACACAGCAATATTGTTGAAGGTATTGGAGGTGCCCGAAAACACAACGAGAAAGGGGAATGTATGAGAGGTGCGGAAAAACATTGAGATATAGGAGAAGTTATGAGAGATGAGCGAAAACACAGCTAAATAGGGGAAGATATGAGAGGTGCGCGAAAACACAGTGAAAAAGGGGAATATATGAGAGGTGCGTGAAAACACTGCGATATAGGGGAAGTTATCAGAGCTGCGCGAAAACATGGCGATATAGGGGAAACTATGGGAGGTGCGCGAAAACAGAGCGATATAGGAGAAGCTATGGGAGGTGCGCGAAAACAGAGCGATATAGGGGAAGCTATTGGAGGTGTGCAAAAACACAGCGATACAGGGGAAGGTAGGAGAGGTGCGAAAAAACACAGCCAGATGGGGGAAGGTATGGGAGGTGCACGAAAACACAGCATTATAGGGGAATCTGTGAGAGGTGCGCGAAAACAGAGCCATGTAGGGGAAGGTATGAGAGGTGTACGAAAACACTGCGAAAAAGGGGAAGGTATGAGAAGTGTACGAAAACACAGTGATTTAGGAAAAGCTATGGGAGGTGCGAGAAAACACAGCGATATAGAGGAAGGTATGAGTGGTGCTTAAAAACACGCCAATGTAGAGGAATATATGAGAGGTGCGCGAAAACACGACGATATAGGGGAAGATATCAGAGCTGCGCGAAAACACAGCGATATAGGGGAAGTTATGCGAGGTGTGCGAAAACACAGCGATATAGGGGAAACTAACAGAAGTGCATCAAAACATAGCAATATAGGGGAAGCTATAGGAGGTGCGAGAAAACAGAGCGATATCGGTGAAGCTACTGGAGGTGTGCAAAAACACAGCGATACAGGGAAAGGTATGAGAGGTGCACAAAAACACAACCATAAGGAGGAAAGTATGGGAGATGCACGAAAACACAGCAATATAGGGGAATCTGTCAGAGGTGCGCGAAAACAGAGCCATGTAGGGGAAGGTATGAGAGGTGCGCAAAAAAACAGCGTTATTGCGGAAACAATGGGAGGTGCACGAAAACACAGTGATATAGGGGAAGCTATAAGAGCTGAGCGAAAACACAGCGATATAGGGGAAGGTATCAGAGGTGCACGCAAACACAATTACATTAGTGAGCCTATGGGAGGTGTGGGAAAACAGAGCGATACAGGGGAAGCTATGAGAAGTGCACAAAAACTTCGCTATATAGGGGCAGCTATGGAAGTTGCGCGAAAACACAGCAATATTGTTGAAGATATTGGAGGTGCCCGAAAGCACAACGAGAAAGGGGAATGTATGAGAGGTGCGGAAAAACATTGCGATATAGAGGAAGTTATGAGAGATGAGCAAAAACACAGCTAAATAGGGGAAGATATGAGAGGTGCGTGAAAACACAGCGCTATAGGGGAAGCTATGGAAGGTGCACAAAAACACGGTGACAAAGGGGAATATATGAGAGGTGCGCGAAAACACGGCGATATAGGGGAATGTAAGAGAATTGAGCGAAAACACAGCGATATAGAGGAAGCTATGGAAAGTGCGCGAAAACAGAGCGTTATAGGGGATGCTATTGGAGGTGTGCAAAAACACAACGATACAGGGGAAGGTATGAGAGGTGCACAAAAACACAGCCATATGGGGGAAGGTATGGGAGGTGCACGAAAACACAGCAATGTAGGGAAATCTGTGAGAGGTGCGCAAAACAGATCCATGTAGGGGAAGGTATGAGAGGTGTACGAAAGCACTGCGAAAAACGGGAATCTATGAGAGGTGCGTGAAAACACTGCGATATAGGGGAAGTTATGAGAGATGAGCGAAAACACAGCTAAAAAGGGGAAGGTATGAGAAGTGCACGAAAACACAGCAATATAGGGGAATCTGTCAGAGGTGCGCGAAAACAGAGCCATGTAGGGGAAGGTATGAGAGGTGCGCAAAAAAACAGCGTTATTGCGGAAACAATGGGAGGTGCACGAAAACACAGTGATATAGGGGAAGCTATAAGAGCTGAGCGAAAACACAGCGATATAGGGGAAGGTATCAGAGGTGCACGCAAACACAATTACATTAGTGAGCCTATGGGAGGTGTGGGAAAACAGAGCGATACAGGGGAAGCTATGAGAAGTGCACAAAAACTTCGCTATATAGGGGCAGCTATGGAAGTTGCGCGAAAACACAGCAATATTGTTGAAGATATTGGAGGTGCCCGAAAGCACAACGAGAAAGGGGAATGTATGAGAGGTGCGGAAAAACATTGCGATATAGAGGAAGTTATGAGAGATGAGCAAAAACACAGCTAAATAGGGGAAGATATGAGAGGTGCGTGAAAACACAGCGCTATAGGGGAAGCTATGGAAGGTGCACAAAAACACGGTGACAAAGGGGAATATATGAGAGGTGCGCGAAAACACGGCGATATAGGGGAATGTAAGAGAATTGAGCGAAAACACAGCGATATAGAGGAAGCTATGGAAAGTGCGCGAAAACAGAGCGTTATAGGGGATGCTATTGGAGGTGTGCAAAAACACAACGATACAGGGGAAGGTATGAGAGGTGCACAAAAACACAGCCATATGGGGGAAGGTATGGGAGGTGCACGAAAACACAGCAATGTAGGGAAATCTGTGAGAGGTGCGCAAAAACAGATCCATGTAGGGGAAGGTATGAGAGGTGTACGAAAGCACTGCGAAAAACGGGAATCTATGAGAGGTGCGTGAAAACACTGCGATATAGGGGAAGTTATGAGAGATGAGCGAAAACACAGCTAAAAAGGGGAAGGTATGAGAAGTGCACGAAAACACAGCAATATAGGGGAATCTGTCAGAGGTGCGCGAAAACAGAGCCATGTAGGGGAAGGTATGAGAGGTGCGCAAAAAAACAGCGTTATTGCGGAAACAATGGGAGGTGCACGAAAACACAGTGATATAGGGGAAGCTATAAGAGCTGAGCGAAAACACAGCGATATAGGGGAAGGTATCAGAGGTGCACGCAAACACAATTACATTAGTGAGCCTATGGGAGGTGTGGGAAAACAGAGCGATACAGGGGAAGCTATGAGAAGTGCACAAAAACTTCGCTATATAGGGGCAGCTATGGAAGTTGCGCGAAAACACAGCAATATTGTTGAAGATATTGGAGGTGCCCGAAAGCACAACGAGAAAGGGGAATGTATGAGAGGTGCGGAAAAACATTGCGATATAGAGGAAGTTATGAGAGATGAGCAAAAACACAGCTAAATAGGGGAAGATATGAGAGGTGCGTGAAAACACAGCGCTATAGGGGAAGCTATGGAAGGTGCACAAAAACACGGTGACAAAGGGGAATATATGAGAGGTGCGCGAAAACACGGCGATATAGGGGAATGTAAGAGAATTGAGCGAAAACACAGCGATATAGAGGAAGCTATGGAAAGTGCGCGAAAACAGAGCGTTATAGGGGATGCTATTGGAGGTGTGCAAAAACACAACGATACAGGGGAAGGTATGAGAGGTGCACAAAAACACAGCCATATGGGGGAAGGTATGGGAGGTGCACGAAAACACAGCAATGTAGGGAAATCTGTGAGAGGTGCGCAAAAACAGATCCATGTAGGGGAAGGTATGAGAGGTGTACGAAAGCACTGCGAAAAACGGGAATCTATGAGAGGTGCGTGAAAACACTGCGATATAGGGGAAGTTATGAGAGATGAGCGAAAACACAGCTAAAAAGGGGAAGGTATGAGAAGTGCACGAAAACACAGCAATATAGGGGAATCTGTCAGAGGTGCGCGAAAACAGAGCCATATAGGGGAAGGTTTGAGAGGTGCGCAAAAAAACAGCATTATTGGGGAAACAATGGGAGGTGCATGAAAACACAGTGATATAGGGGAAGCTATAAGAGCTGAGTGAAAACACAGCGATATAGGGGAAGGTATCAGAGGTGCACGCAAACACAATTACATTAGTGAGCCTATGGGAGGTGCGGGAAAACAGAGCGATATAGAGGAAGCTATGAGAGGTGTGGGAAAACACAGCAATATAGGCGAAGCTATGGGAGGTGTACGAAAACGCAGCTATACAGGGGAAGGTATGACAGGTTCGCAAAAGCATAGCCATATTGGGGAAGGTATGGGAAGTGCGTGAAAACACAGTGATATAGGGGAAGCTATGAGAGGTGCTCGAAAACAACGATTTAGGGGAAGCTATGAGAAGTGCACAAAAACTTCACAATATAGGGGCAGCTATGGGAGTTGCGCGAAAACACAGCAATATTGGTGAAGATATTGGAGGTGCCCGAAAACACAGTGAGAAAGAATGTATGAGAGGTGTGGAAAAACATTGCGATATAGGGGAAGTTATGAGAGATGAGTGAACACACAGCTAAAAAGGGGAAGGTATGAGAGCTGCGCGAAAACACGGCGATATAGGGGAAGCTATGTGAGGTGCAAGAAAACAGAGCGATATAGGGGAAGCTATTGGAGGTGTGCAAAAACACAGCGATACAGGGGAAGGTATGAGAGGTGCGCAAAAACACAGCCACATGGAGGAAGATATGGAAGGTGCACGAAAACGCAGCAATATAGGGGAATCTGTCAGAGGTGCGCGAAAACAGAGCCATATAGGGGAAGGTATGAGAGGTGCACGAAAACAAAGCGATATAGGGGAGGCTATGGGAGGTGCGCGAAAACACAGCGATAATGGGGAAGCTATTGGAGGTGCCCGAAAACACAGCGATATAGAGGAAGGTATGAGAGGTGCTCGAAAACACGCCATTGTAGGGGAATGTATGGGAGGTGAGCAAAAACAAGGCAATATAGGGCAAGGTATGAGAGGTGCTCGGAAACAGCAATATAGGGGAAGCTGTAGGAGGTGTGCGAAAACACAGCGATAAAGGGCAACGCATGAGAGGTGGGCTAAAACACAGCCATATTGGGGATGTTATGGGAGGTGCGCGAAAACACAGCGATAGAGGGGAAGGAAAGAGAGGTGCATGAAAACACGGTGATATAGAGGAATCTGAAAGAACTGAGCGAAAGCACAGAGATATAGCGGAAGCTATAAGAGCTGTGCAAAACCACAGCGATACAGGGTAAGGTATGAGAGAGCCCAAAAACACAGTCATATTAGGGAAGGGATCGGAGGTGCACGAGAACAATACAATATCGGGGAAGGTATGCGAGGTGCGCAAAAACACAGTGATATAGGGGAAGCTATGGGAAGAGCGCAAAAACATGGCAATATAGGGGAAGGTACGAGATGTGCGCGAAAATAGCAATTTAGGGGAAGCTATGAGAAGTACGCGAAAAGATTGCAGTATAAGGGCAGCTATGCGAGGTGCGCGAAAACACGGTGATATAGGGGAAGCTATAAGAGCCGAATGAAAACACAGCAATATGGGGGAAGCTGTGAGAGGTGCTCAAAAACGGCGATTTAGGGGAAGCTATGAGAGGTGCACGAAAACATCGCAATATAGGGGCAGCTATGGAAGGTGCGCGAAAACACAGCAATATTGTTGAAGGTATTGGAGGTGCCCGAAAACACAATGAGAAAGGGGAATGTATGAGAGGTGCGGAAAAACATTGCGATATAGGGGAAGTTATGAGAGATGAGCGAAAACACAGCTAAGTAGGGGAAGTTATGACAGGTGCGCGAAAACACAGCGCTATAGGGGAAGCTATACAAGGTGCACAAAAACACGGTGAAAAAGGGGAATATATGAGAGGTGCGTGAAAACACTGCGATATAGGGGAAGTTATCAGAGCTGCGCGAAAACACGGCGATATAGGGGAATGTAAGAGAACTGAGCAAAAACTCAGCGATATAGGGGAAGCTATGGGAGGTGCGCGAAAACAGAGCGATATAGGGGAAGCTATTGGAGGTGTGCAAAAACACAGCGATACAGGGGAAGGTATGGGAGGTGCACAAAAACACAGCAATATAGGGGAATCTGTGAGAGGTGCGCGAAAACAGAGCCATGTAGGGGAAGGTATGAGAGGTGTACGAAAACAGTGCGAAAAAGGGGAAGGTATGAGAAGTGTACGAAAACACAGCGATATAGGAGAAGCTATGGGAGGTGTGAGAAAACACAAGCGATATAGAGGAAGGTATGAGTGGTGCTTGAAAACACGCCGATGTAGAGGAATATATGAGAGGTGCGCGAAAACGCGGCGATATAGGGGAAGTTATCAGAGCTGCGCGAAAACACAGCGATATAGGGGAAGTTATGCGAGGTGCGCGAAAACACAGCGATATAGGGGAAACTAACAGAGGTGCATCAAAACATAACAATATAGGGGAAGCTATAGGAGGTGCGAGAAAACAGAGCGATATCGGTGAAGCTACTGGAGGTGTGCAAAAACACAGCGATACAGGGAAAGGTATGAGAGGTGCACAAAAACACAGCCATAAGGAGGAAAGTATGGGAGGTGCACGAAAACACAGCAATATAGGGGAATCTGTCAGAGGTGCGCGAAAACAGAGCCATATAGGGGAAGGTATGAGAGGTGCGCAAAATAACAGCGTTATTGGGGAAACAATGGGAGGTGCACGAAAACACAGCGATATAGGGGACGCTATGAGAGCTGAGCGAAAACACAGCGATATAAGGGAAGGTATCAGAGGTGCACGCAAACACAATTACATTAGTGTGCCTATGGGAGGTGCGGGAAAACAGAGCGATATAGAGGAAGCTATGGGAGGTGTACGAAAACGCAGCGATACAGGGGAATGTATGAGAGGTTCGCAAAAGCATGACCATATTGGGGAAGGTATGGGAAGTGCGTGAAAACACAGCAATATGGGGGAAGCTATGAGAGGTGCTCGAAAACACCGATTTAGGGGAAGCTATGAGAAGTGCACAAAAACTTCGCAATATAGGGGCAGCTATGGGAGCTGCGCCTAAACACAGCAATATTGGTGAAGGTATTGGAGGTGCCTAAAAACACAGTGAGAAAGGGGAATGTATAAGAGGTGCGGAAAAACATTGCGATATAGGGGAAGTTATGAGAGATGTGTGAAAACTCAGCTAAAAAGGGGAAGGTATGAGAAGTGCGCGAAAACACGGCGATATAGGGGAAGCTAGGTGAGGTGCGCGAAAACACGGCGATATAGGGGAAACTAACAGAGGTGCATCAAAACACAGCAATATAGGGGAAGCTATGGGAGGTGCGAGAAAGCACAGCGATATAGGGGAGACTATGGGAGATTCGCGAAAACACAGCGATACTGGGGAAGCTATTGGAGGTGCCCGAAAACACAGCGATATAGAGGAAGGTATGAGAGGTGCTCGAAAACACGCCGATGTAGGGGAATGTATGGGACGTGCGCAAAAACAAGGCAATATAGGGCAAGGTATGAGAGGTGCTCGGAAACAGCAGTATAGGGGAAGCTGTGGGAGGTGTGCGAAAACACAGCGATAAAGGGCAACGCATGAGAGGTGGGCTAAAACACAGCCATACTGGGGATGTTATGGGAGGTGCGCGAAAACACAGCGATAGAGGGGAAGGAAAGAGAGGTGCATGAAAACACGGTGATATAGGGGGATCTGTAAGAACTGAGCGAAAGCACAGAGATATAGGGGATGGTATGAGAGGTATGAGCAAACAGATTGATATTTGGGAAGCTATGGGAGGTGCTGGAAAACACAGCGATATCGGGGAAGCTATGAGAGGTGTGCAAAACCACAGCGATACAGGGTAAGGTATGAGAGAGCCCAAAAACACAGTGATATTAGGGAAGGGATCGGAGGTGCACGAAAACAATACAATATCGGGGAAGGTATGCGAGGTGCGCAAAAACACAGTGATATAGGGGAAGCTATGGGAAGCGCGCAAAAACATGGCAATATAGGGGAAGGTACGAGATGTGCGTGAAAATAGCAAATTAGGGGAAGCTATGAGAGGTGCGCGAAAAAATTGCAGTATAGGGGCAGCTATGGGAGGTGCGCGAAAACACGGTGATATAGGGGAAGCTATAAGAGCCGAATGAAAACACAGCGATATGGGGGAAGCTGTGAGAGGTGCTCAAAAACGGCGATTTAGGGGAAGCTATGAGAGGTGCACGAAAACATCGCAATATAGGGGCAGCTATGGAAGGTGCGCGAAAACACAGCAATATTGTTGAAGGTATTGGAGGTGCCCGAAAACACAATGAGAAAGGGGAATGTATGAGAGGTGCGGAAAAACACTGCGATATAGGAGAAGTTATCAGAGCTGCGCGAAAACACGGCGATATAGGAGAATGTAAGAGAATTGAGCGAAAACACAGCGATAGAGGGGAAGGAAAGAGAGGTGCATGAAAACACGGTGATATAGGGGATTCTGTAAGAACTGAGCGAAAACACAGAGATATAGGGGAAGCTATAAGAGCTGAGCGAAAACACAGCGATATAGGAGATGGTATGAGAGGTACGCGCAAACACATTGTCATTTGGGAAGCTATGGGAGGTGCGGAAAACACAGCGATATCGGGGAGGCTATGAGAGGTGTGCAAAACCACAGCGATACAGGGTAAGGTATGAGAGAGCCCAAAAACACAGTCATATTAGGGAAGGGATGGGAGGTGCACGAAAACAATACAATGTCGGGGAAGGTATGCAAGGTGCACAAAAAAAACAGTGATATAGGGAAGCTATGGGAGCTGCCCGAAAAAACCACGATATCGGGGCAGGTATGGGAGATGCGCAACAACACAGCTCTATTGGGGAAGGTATGAGTGGTGAGCGAAAACATGGCTATTTAGGGGAATGTATGAGAGGTGCATGAAAATACAGCAATACAGGGGAAGCTATGGGAAGAGAGCAAAAAATGGCAAAATAGGGGAAGGTACGAGATGTGCGCGAAACGCGAAAATAGCAATTTAGAGGAAGCTATGAGAGGTGCGCGAAAAAATTGCAGTATAGGGGCAGCTATGGGAGGTGCGCGAAAACACGGCGATATAGGGGAAGCTATAAGAGCCGAACAAAAACACAGCGATATGGGGGAAGCTGTGAGAGGTGCTCAAAAACAGCGATTTAGGGGAAGGTATGAGAGGTGCACGAACACATCGCAATATAGGGGCAGCTATGGAAGTTGCGCGAAAATACAGCAATATTGTTGAAGGTATTGGAGGTGCCCGAAAACACAACAAGAAAGGGGAATGGATGAGAGGTGCGGAAAAACATTGCGATATAGGGGAAGTTATGAGAGATGAGGGAAAATACAGCTAAATAGGGAAAGATATGACAGGTGCGTGAAAACACAGCGCTATAGGGGAAGCTATGGAAGGTGCACAAAAACACGGTGACAAAGGGGAATATATGAGAGGTGCGGGAAAACACTGCGATATAGGGGAAGTTAAAAGAGCTGCGCGAAAACACGGCGATATAGGGGAATGTAAGAGAATTGAGCAAAAACACAGCGATATAGGGGAAGTTATGGGAGGTGCACGAAAACAGAGCGATATAGGGGAAGCTATTGGAGGTCTGCAAAAACACAGCGATAAAGGGGAAGGTTTGAGAGCTGCGCAAAAACACAGCCATATGGGGAAGGTATGGGAGGTGCACGAAAACACAGCAATGCAGGGGAATCTGTGAGAGGTTCGCAAAAACAGAGCCACGTAGGGGAAGGTATGAGAGGTGTACAAAAACACTGCGAAAAAGGGGAATCTATGAGAGGTGCGTGAAAACACTGCGATATAGGGGAAGCTATGGGAGGTGCAAGAAAACACAGCGATATAGAGGAAGGTATGAGTGGTGCTTGAAAACACGCCGATGCAGAGGAATATTTGAGAGGTGCGCGAAAACATGGCAATACAGGGGAAGTTATCAGAGCTGCGCGAAAACACAGCGATATAGGGATAGCTATGGGAGGTGCGTGAAAACACAGCGATATAGGGGAAACTAACAGAGGTGCATCAAAACACAGCAATATAGGGGAAGCTATAGGAGGTGCGAGAAAACAGAGCGATATAGGTGAAGCTACTGGAGGTGTGCAATAACACAGCGATACAGGGGAAGGTATGAAAGGTGTGCAAAAACACGGCCATAAGGAGGAAAGTATGGGAGGTGCACGAAAACACAGCAATATAGGGGAATCTGTCAGAGGTGCACGAAAACAGAGCCATATGGGGAAGGTATGTGAGGTGCGCAAAAAAACAGCGTTATTGGGGAAACAATGGGAGGTGCACGAAAACACAGCGATATAGGGGAAGCTATAAGAGCTGTGCGAAAACACAGCGATATAGGGGAAGGTATCAGAGGTGCACGCAAACACAATTACATTAGTGTGCCTATGGGAGGTGCAGGAAAACAGAGCGATATAGAGGAAGCTATGAGAGGTGCGGGAAAACACAGCAATATAGGCGAAGCTATGGGAGGTGTACCAAAACGCGGCGATACAGGGGAAGGTATGAGAGGTTCGCAAAAGCATAGCCATATTGGGGAAGGTATGAGAAGTGCGTGAAAACACAGCGATATAGGGGAAGCTATGAGAAGTGCACAAAAACTTCGCAATATAGGGGCAGCTATGGGAGTTGCGCGAAAATACAGCAATATTGGTGAAGATATTGGAGGTGCCCGAAAACACAGTGAGAAAGCAGAATGTATGAGAGGTGTGGAAAAACATTGCGATATAGGGGAAGTTATGAGAGATGAGTGAACACACAGCTAAAAAGGGGAAGGTATGAGAGGTGCGCGAAAGTGTGGAGATATAGGGGAAGCTATGAGAGTGGAGCAAAAACTCTGTGATATAACAGAAAGTATGAGAAGTGCCCGAAAACACAGCGATATAGGGGAAGGTATGAGAGGTGCTCGAAAACACAGCGATATAGGGGAAGGTATGAGAGGTGCTCGAAAACACGCCGATGTAGGGGAATGTATGAGAGGTGCTCGAAAACACGCCGATGTAGGGGAATGTATGAGAGGTGCGCGAAAACACAGTGATATATGAGAAGGTATGAGAGGTGCATCAAAACACAGCCATATTGGGGAAGTTATGGGAGGTGAGCGAAAACACAACGATAGAGGGGTAGCTGTGAGAGCAGAGCGAAAACACGGCGATACAGGGGAAGGTATCGGAGGTCCGCAAAAACAGGATGATATAGGGGAAGTTATGAGAGGTACGTGAAAACACAGCGATATAGGGAAAGCTGGGAGGTGCGTGAAAACACAGCGTTATTGGGAACCTATGGGGGTGCAAGAAAGCTCAGCGATATTGGGGAAGCTCTGGGAGGTGCGTGAAAACTCGACGATAAAGGGGAAGCTATAAGAGCTGCGCAAAAACACGGCGATATAGGGGAATGTAAGAGAGATGAGCGAAAACACAGCTGAAAAGTGGAATTTATGACAGGTGCGTCAAAACACAACCATATTTGGGAATGTGTGGGAGGTCTGCGAAAACACAGCAGTAAGGGGAAGCTATGGGAAGTGTGCCAAAACACGGCGATCAAGGGCAACGTATAGGTGCACGAAAACACAGCCATATTGGGAAAGGTATGTGAGGTGCACGAAAACACGGCGATAGTGGGGAAGCTATGGGAGGTGCTCGAAAACACGGCTATATAGAGGAAGGTATGAGAGGTGCACGAAAGCACGGCGATACAGAGGAGGGTATCGGAGGTGCACGAAAACAGGATGATATAGGGGAAGTTATGAGAGCTGTGCAAAAACACAGTAATATGGGGAAGCCTTGAGAGGTGTGCGAACGCACGGCGATATACGTGATGGTATGAGAGGTGCGCAAAAACATGGCGATATAGGGGAATGTGTGAGAGATGAGAGAAACGCAGCTAAAAAGTGGAAGGTCTGAGAAGTGCGCGATAACACGGTGATATAGGTAAAGATATGAGAGGTGCGGGAAAACACAGCAATATAGGCGAAGCTATGGGAGGTGTACGAAAACGCAGCGATACAGGGGAAGGTATGAGAAGTTCGCAAATGCATAGCCATATTGGGGAAGGTATGGGAAGTGCGTGAAAATACAGCGATATGGGGGAAGCTATGAGAGGTGCTCGAAAACACCGATTTAGGGGAAGCTATGAGAAGTGCACAAAAACTTCGCAATATAGGGGCAGCTATGGGAGTTGCGCGTAAACACAGCAATATTGGTGAAGGTATTGGAGGTGCCTAAAAACACAGTGAGAAAGGGGAATATATGAGAGGTGCGGAAAAACATTGCGATATAGGGGAAGTTATGAGAGATGTGTGAAAACTCAGCTAAAAAGGGGAAGGTATGAGAGGTGCGCGAAAACACGGTGATATAGGGGAAGCTATGTGAGGTGCGCGAAAACACGGCGATATAGGGGAAACTAACAGAGGTGCATCAAAACACGGCAATATAGGGGAAGCTATGGGAGTTGCGAGAAAGCACAGCGATACAGGGGAAGGTATGAGAGGTGCACAAAAGCACAGCCATTAGGGGAAGGTATGAGAGGTGCACGAAAACACAGCGATATAGGGGAGGCTATGGGAGGTTCGCGAAAACACAGCGATACTGGGGAAGCTATTGTAGGTGCCCGAAAACACAGCGATATAGAGGAAGACATGAGCGGTGCTCGAAAACACGCCGATGTAGGGGAATGTATGGGACGTGCGCAAAAACAAGGCAATATAGGGCAAGGTATGAGAGGTGCTCGGAAACAGCAATATAGGGGAAGCTGTGGGAGGTGTGCGAAAACACAGCGATAAAGGGCAACGCATGAGAGGTGGGCTAAAACACAACCATAATGGGGATGTTATGGGAGGTGCGAGAAAACACAGCGATAGAGGGGAAGGAAAGAGAGGTGCATGAAAACACGGTGATATAGGGGAATCTATAAGAACTGAGCGAAAGCACAGAGATATAGCGGAAGCTATAAGAGCTGAGCGAAAACACAGCGATATAGGGGATGGTATGAGAGGTATGAGCAAACAGATTGATATTTGGGGAGCTATGGGAGGTGCTGGAAAACACAGCGATATCGGGAAAGCTATGAGAGGTGTGCAAAACCACAGCGATACAGGGTAAGGTATGAGAGAGCCCAAAAACACAGTCATATTAGGGAAGGGATCGGAGGTGCACGAAAACAATACAATATCGGGGAAGGTATGCGAGGTGCGCAAAAACGCAGTGATATAGGGGAAGCTATGGGAAGAGCGCAAAAACATGGCAATAAAGGGGAAGGTACGAGATGTGCGCGAAAATAGCAAATTAGGGGAAGCTATGAGAGGTGCGCGAAAAAATTGCAGTATAGGGGCAGCTATGGGAGGTGCGCGAAAACGCGGTGATATAGGGGAAGCTATAAGAGCCGAATGAAAACACAGCGATATGGGGGAAGCTGTGAGAGGTGCTCAAAAACGGCGATTTAGGGGAAGCTATGAGAGGTGCACGAAAACATCGCAATATAGGGGCAGCTATGGAAGGTGCGCGAAAACACAGCAATAATGTTGAAGGTATTGGAGGTGCCCGAAAACACAACGAGAAAGGGGAATGTATGAGGGGTGCGGAAAAACATTGCGATATAGGAGAAGTTATGAGAGATGAGCGAAAACACAGCTAAATAGGGGAAGATATGACAGGTGCACGAAAACACAGCGCTATAGGGGAAGCTATGGAAGGTGCACAAAAACACAATGAAAAAGGGGAATATACGAGAGGTGCGTGAAAACACTGCGAAAAAGGGGAAGGTATGAGAGGTGCGCAAAAACAGAGCGATATAGGAGAAGCTATGGGAGGTGCGCGAAAACAGAGCGATATAGGGGAAGCTATTGGAGGTGTGCAAAAACACAGCGATACAGGGGAAAGTATTAGAGGTGCACGAAAACACAGCAATATAGGGGAATCTGTGAGAGGTGTGCGAAAACAGAGCCATGTAGGGGAAGGTATGAGAGGTGTACGAAAACACTGCGAAAAAGGGGAAGGTATGAGAAGTGTACGAAAACACAGCAATATAGGAGAAGCTATGGGAGGTGCGAGAAAACACAGTGAGAAAGGGGAATGTATGAGAGGTGCGGAAAAACATTGCGATATAGGGTAAGTTATGAGAGATGTGTGAAAACTCAGCTAAAAAGGGGAAGGTATGAGAGGTGCACGAAAACACAGCAATATAGGGGAAACTAACAGAGGTGCACAAAAACACAGCCATATGGGGGAAGGTATGAGAGGTGCTCGAAAACACAGCGATATAGGGGAGGCTATGGGAGGTTCGCGAAAACACAGCGATATTGGGGAAGTTATTGGAGGTGCCCTAAAACACAGTAATGTAGAGGAAGGTATGAGAGGTGCTTGAAAACACGCCGATGTAGGGGAATGTATGGGAGGTGCGCAAAAACAAGGCAATATAGGGCAAGGTATGAGAGGTGCTCGGAAACAGCAATATAGGGGAAGCTGTGGGAGGTGTGCAAAAACACAGCGATAAAGGGCAACGCATGAGAGGTGGGCTAAAACACAGTCATATTGGGGATGTTATGGGAGGTGCGCGAAAACACAGCGATAGAGGGGAAGGAAAGAGAGGTGCATGAAAACACGGTGATATAGGGGATTCTGTAAGAACTGAGCGAAAACACAGAGATATAGGGGAAGCTATAAGAGCTGAGCGAAAACACAGCGATATAGGAGATGGTATGAGAGGTACGCGCAAACACATTGATATTTGGGAAGCTATGGGAGGTGCGGAAAACACAGCGATATCGGGGAGGCTATGAGAGGTGTGCAAAACCACAGCGATACAGGGTAAGGTATGTGAGAGCCCAAAAACACAGTCATATTAGGGAAAGATTGGGAGGTGCACGAAAACAATACAATATCGGGGAAGGTATGCGAGGTGCGCAAAAACACAGTGATATAGGGGAAGCTATGGGAGCTGCCCGAAAAAACCGCGATATCGGGGTAGGTATGGGAGATGTGCAACAACACAGCTCTATTGGGGAAGGTATGAGTGGTGAGCGAAAACATGGCTATTTAGGTATGAGAGTTGCATGAAAACACAGCAATACAGGGGAAGCTATGGGAAGAGCACAAAAAATGGCAAAATAGGGGAAGTTAGGAGATGTGTGCGAAAATAGCAATTTAGGGGAAGCTATGAGAGGTGCGCGAAAAAATTGCAGTATAGGGGCAGCTATGGGAGGTGCGCGAAAACACGGTGATATAGGGGAAGCTATAAGAGCCGAATGAAAACACAGCGATATGGGGGAAGCTGTGAGAGGTGCTCAAAAACGGCGATTTAGGGGAAGCTATGAGAGGTGCACGAAAACATCGCAATATAGGGGCAGCTATGGAAGGTGCGCGAAAACACAGCAATATTGTTGAAGGTATTGGAGGTGCCCGAAAACACAACGAGGAAGGAGAATGTATGAGAGGTGCAGAAAAACATCGCGATATAGGGGAAGTTATAAGAGATGAGCGAAAAGACAACTAAATAGGGGAAGCTATGGAAGGTGCACAAAAACACGGTGACAAAGGGGAATATATGAGAGGTGCGGGAAAACACTGCGATATAGTGGAAGTTATCAGAGCTGCGCGAAAACACGGCGATATAGGAGAATGTAAGAGAATTGAGCGAAAACACAGCGATATAGGGGAAGCTATGGGAGGTGCGCGAAAACAGAGCGATATAGGGGAAGCTATTGGAGGTGTGCAAAAACACAGCGATACAGGGGAAGGTATGAGAGGTGCGCAAAAACACAGCCATATGGGGGAAGGTATGGGAGGTGCCCGAAAACACAGCAATATAGCGGAATCTGTGAGAGGTGCACGAAAACAGAGCCATGTAGGGGAAGGTATGAGAGGTGTACGAAAACACTGCGAAAAAGGGGAAGGTATGAGAAGTGTACGAAAACACAGCGATATAGGAGAAGCTATGGGAGGTGCGAGAAAACACAGCGATATAGAGGAAGGTATGAGTGGTGATGAAAACACGCCGATGTAGAGGAATATATGAGAGGTGCGCGAAAACACGGCGATATAGGGGAAGCTATAAGAGCCGAATGAAAACACAGCGATATGGGGGAAGCTATGAGAGGTGCTCGAAAACACCGATTTAGGGGAAGCTATGAGAAGTGCACAAAAACTTCGCAAAATAGGAGAAGATATGGGAGTTGCGCGAAAACACAGCAATATTGTTGAAGGTATTGGAGGTGCCCGAAAACACAACGAGAAAGGGGAATGTATGAGAGGTGCGGAAAAACATTGCGATATAGGGGAAGTTATGAGAGATGAGCGAAAACACAGCTAAATAGGGGAAGATATGACAGGTGCGTGAAAACACAGCGCTATAGGGGAAGCTATGGAAGGTGCACAAAAACACGGTGACAAAGAGGAATATATGAGAGGTGCATGAAAACACTGCGATATAGGGGAAGTTATCAGAGCTGCGCGAAAACACGGCGATATAGGAGAATGTAAGAGAATTGAGCGAAAACACAGCGATATAGGGGAAGCTATTGGAGGTGTGCTAAAACACAGCGATACAGGGGAAGATATGAGAGGTGCGCGATAACTCTGCAATATAGGGGAAGAAATGAGAGATGAGCGAAAACATAGCTAAAAAGGGGAAGGTATGAGAGGTGCGCGAAAGAATGGAGATATAGGGGAAGCTATGAGAGTGGAGCGAAAACTCTGTGATATAACAGAAAGTATGAGAAGTGCCCGAAAACACAGCAATATAGGGGAAGGTATGAGAGGTGCTCGAAAACACGCCGACGTAGGGGAATGTATGAGAGGTGAGCGAAAACACAGCGATATATGAGAAGGTATGAGAGGTGCATCAAAACACAGCCATAATGGGGAAGTTATGGGAGGTGAGCGAAAACACAACGATAGAGGGGTCGCTATGAGAGCAGAGCGAAAACACGGCGATACAGGGGAAGATAACGGAGGTCCGCAAAAACAGGATGATATAGGGGAAGTTATGAGAGGTACGCGAAAACACAGCGATGTAGGGAAAGCTGGGAGGTGCGTGAAAACACAGCGTTATTGGGAACCTATGGGGGGTGCACGAAAACTCAGCGATATTGGGGAAGCTCTGGGAGGTGCGTGAAAACTCGACGATATAGGGGAAGCTATAAGAGCTGCGCAAAAACATGGCGATATAGGGGAATGTAAGAGAGATGAGCGAAAACACAGCTGAAAAGTGGAATTTATGAGAGGTGCGTCAAAACACAACCATATTCGGGAATGTGTGGGAGGTCCGCGAAAACACAGCAGTAAGGGAAGCTATGGGAAGTGTGCCAAAACACGGCGATCAAGGGCAACGTATGAGAGGTGCACGAAAACACAGCCATATTGGGGAAGGTATGTGAGGTGCACGAAAACACGGCGATAGTGGGGAAGCTATGGGAGGTGCTCGAAAACACGGCTATATAGGAGAAGGTATGAGAGGTGCGCGAAAGCACGGCGATACAGGGGAAGGTATCGGAGGTGCACGAAAACAGGATGATATAGGGGAAGTTATGAGAGCTGTGCGAAAACACAGTAATATGGGGACGCCTTGAGAGGTGTGCGAACGCACGGCGATATACGTGATGGTATGAGAGGTGCGCGAAAACACGGCGATATAGGTAAAGATATGAGAGGTGCGGGAAAACACAGCAAAATAGGCGAAGCTATGGGAGGTGTACGAAAACGCAGCGATACAGGGGAAGGTATGAGAGATTCGCAAAAGCATGGCCATATTGGGAAGGTATGGGAAGTGCGTGAAAACACAGCGATATGGGGGAAGCTATGAGAGGTGCTCGAAAACACCGATTTAGGGGAAGCTATGAGAAGTGCACAAAAACTTCGCAATATAGGGGCAGCTATGGGAGTTGCGCGTAAACACAGCAATATTGGTGAAGGTATTGGAGGTGCCTAAAAACACAGTGAGACAGGGGAATGTATGAGAGGTGCGGAAAAACATTGCGATATAGGGGAAGTTATGAGAGATGTGTGAAAACTCAGCTAAAAAGGGGAAGGTATGAGAGGTGCGCGAAAACACGGCGATATAGGGGAAGCTATGTGAGGTGCGCGAAAACACGGCGATATAGGGGAAACTAACAGAGGTGCATCAAAACACAGCAATATAGGGGAAGCTATGGGAGGTGCGAGAAAGCACAGCGATACAGGGGAAGGTATGAGAGGTGCACAAAAACACAGCCATTAGGGGAAGGTATGAGAGGTGCACGAAAACACAGCGATATAGGGGAGGCTATGGGAGGTTAACGAAAACACAGCGATACTGGGGAAGCTATTGGAGGTGCCCGAAAACACAGCGATATAGAGAAAGGTATGAGAGGTGCTCGAAAACACGCCGATGTAGGGGAATGTATGGGACGTGCGCAAAAACAAGGCAATATAGGGCAAGGTATGAGAGGTGCTCGGAAACAGCAATATAGGGGAAGCTGTGGGAGGTGTGCGAAAACACAGCGATAAAGGGCAACGCATGAGAGGTGGGCTAAAACACAACCATAATGGGGATGTTATGGGAGGTGCGAGAAAACACAGCGATAGAGGGGAAGGAAAGAGAGGTGCATGAAAACACGGTGATGTAGAGGAATCTGTAAGAACTGAGCGAAAGCACAGAGATATAGCGGAAGCTATAAGAGCTGAGCGAAAACACAGCGATATAGGGGATGGTATGAGACGTATGAGCAAACAGATTGATATTTGGGAAGCTATGGGAGGTGCTGGAAAACACAGCGATATCGGGGAAGCTATGAGAGGTGTGCTAAACCACAGCGATACAGGGTAAGGTATGAGAGAGCCCAAAAACACAGTCATATTAGGGAAGGGATCGGAGGTGCACGAAAACAATACAATATCGGGGAAGGTATGCGAGGTGCGCAAAAACGCAGTGATATAGGGGAAGCTATGGGAAGAGCGCAAAACCATGGCAATAAAGGGGAAGGTACGAGATGTGCGCAAAAATAGCAAATTAGGGGAAGCTATGAGAGGTGCGCGAAAAAATTGCAGTATAGGGGCAGCTATGGGAGTTGCGCGAAAACACGGTGATATAGGGGAAGCTATAAGAGCCGAATGAAAACACAGCGATATGGGGGAAGCTGTGAGAGGTGCTCAAAAACGGCGATTTAGGGGAAGCTATGAGAGGTGCACGAAAACATCGCAATATAGGGGCAGCTATGGAAGGTGCGCGAAAACACAGCAATATTGTTGAAGGTATTGGAGGTGCCCGAAAACACAACGAGAAAGGGGAATGTATGAGAGGTGCGGAAAAACATTGCGATATAGGGGAAGTTATGAGAGATGAGCGAAAACACAGCTAAATAGGGGAAGATATGACAGGTGCACGAAAACACAGCGCTATAGGGGAAGCTATGGAAGGTGCACAAAAACACGGTGAAAAAGGGGAATATATGAGAGGTGCGTGAAAACACTGCGATATAGGGGAAGTTATCAGAGCTGCGCGAAAACACGGCGATATAGGAGAATGTAAGAGAATTGAGCGAAAACACAGTGATATAGGGGAAGCTATGGGAGGTGCACGAAAACACAGCAATATAGGGGAATCTGTGAGAGGTGCGCGAAAACAGAGCCATGTAGGGGAAGGTATGAGAGGTGTACGAAAACACAGCAATATAGGAGAAGCTATGGGAGGTGCGAGAAAACACAGCGATATAGGGGAAGCTATGGGAGGTGCGGAAAAACACAGCGATATAGTGGAAGCTATGGGAGGTACGCGAAAACACATCGATATAGGGGAAACTAACAGAGGTGCATCAAAACACAGCAATGTAGGGGAAGGTATGGGAGGTGCGAGAGAACAGAGCGATATAGGTGAAGCTACTGGAGGTGTGCAAAAACACAGCGATACAGGGGAAGGTATGAAAGGTGTGCAAAAACACAGCCATAAGGGGGAAAGTATGGGAGGTGCACCAAAACACAGCAATATAGGGGAATCTGTCAGAGGTGCGCGAAAACAGAGCCTTATAGGGGAAGGTATGAGAGGTGCGCAAAAAAACAGCGTTATTGGGGAAACAATGGGAGGTGCACGAAAACACAGCGATATAGGGGAAGCTATAAGAGCTGAGCGAAAACACAGCGATATAGGGGAAGATATCAGAGGTGCACGCAAACACAATTACATTAGTGAGCCTATGGGAGGTGCGGGAAAACACAGCAATATAGGCGAAGCTATGGGAGGTGTGCGAAAACGCAGCGATACAGGGGAAGGTATGAGAGGTTCGCAAAAGCATAGCCATATTGGGGAAGGTATGGGAGATGCACAAAAACAGCGATTTAAGGGAAGCTATGAGAAGTGCGCAAAAACTTCGCAATATAGGGGCAGACATGGGAGTTGCGCGAAAGTACAGCAATATTGGTGAAGATATTGGAGGCGCCCGAAAACACAGTGAGAAAGCAGAATGTATCAGAGGTGTGGAAAAACATTGCGATATAGGGGAAGTTCTGAGAGTTGAGTGAACACACAGCTAAAAAGGGGAAGGTATGTGAGGTGCGCGAAAACACGGCGATATAGGGGAAGCTATGTGAGGTGCACGAAAACACGGTGATATAGGGCAAGGTATGATAGGTGCATCAAAAGACAGCGATATCGGGGATTCTATGGGAGATGCGCGAAAACACAGCGATATAGGGGAAACTAACAGAGGTGCATCAAAACACAGCAATATAGGGGAAGCTATAGGAGGTGCGAGAAAACAGAGAGATACAGGGGAAGATATGAGAGGTGCGCGATAACACTGCGATATAGGGGAAGATATGAGAGATGAGCGAAAACATAGCTAAAAAGGGGAAGGTATGAGAGGTGCGCGAAAGCATGGAGATATAGGGGAAGCTATGAGAGTGGAGCGAAAACTCTGTGATATAACAGAAAGTATGAGAAGTGCCCGAAAACACAGCAATATAGGGGAAGGGATGAGAAGTGCCCGAAAACACAGCGATATGGAGGAAGGCATGAGAGGGGCTCGAAAACACGCCGACGTAGGGGAATGTATGAGAAGTGCACGAAAACACAGCGATATATGAGAACGTATGAGAGGTGCATCAAAACACAGCCATATTGGGGAAGTTATGGGAGGTGAGCGAAAACACAACGATAGAGGGGTAGCTATGAGAGCAGAACGAAAACACGGTGATACAGGGGAAGGTATCGGAGCTCCGCAAAAACAGGATGATATAGGGGAAGTTATGAGAGCTGTGCGAAAACACAGTGATATGGGGAAGCCTTGAGAGGTGTGCGAATGCACGGCGATATACGTGATGGTATGAGAGGTGCGCGAAAACACGGCGATATAGGGGAATGTGTGAGAGATGAGCGAAACGCAGCTAAAAAGTGGAAGGTATGAGAAGTGCGCGATAACACGGTGATATAGGCAAAGATATGAGAGGTGCGGGAAAACACAGCAATATAGGGGAAGCTCTGGGAGGTGCGTGAAAACACGACGATATAGGGGAAGCTATAAGGGCTGAGCGAAAACACAGTGATACAGGGGAAGCTATGGGAGGTGCTCGATAACATGGCGATAAAGGGGAAGGCATCAGAGATGCGTGAAAACACAGCCGTATTGGGGAATGTATGGGAGGTGCGGGAAAACACAGCAGTAAAGGGAAGCTATGGGAGGTGTGCGAAAACACGGCGATAGAGGGGAAGCTATGGGAGGCGCTCAAAAACACGCGATATATGGGAAACTAACAGAGGTGCATGAAAACACAGCAATATAGGGGAACCTATGGGAGGTGTGGGAAAACAGAGCGATATAGAGGAAGCTATGAGAGGTGCGTGAAAACACAGCGATATAGGGGAAGCTATGGGAGCTGTACGAAAACGCAGCGACACAGGTGAAGGTATGAGAGGTGCGGGAAAACACTGCGATATAGGGGAATTTATGAGACATGAGCGAAAACACAGCTAACAAGGGGAAGGTATGAGAGGTGCATGAAAGCACGGCAATATAGGGGAAGCTATGAGAAGTGAGTGAAAACACTGCGATATAGTGGATGGTATGATAGGTGCATCAAAACACAGTGATATAGGGGAAGCTATGGGAGGTGCGTGAAAGCACGGCGATATGGGGAAGCTATAAGAGCTGAGCGAAAACACAGCAATAGAGGGGAAGCTATGGGAGGTGTGCGAAAACACAGCAATACAAGGGAACGTATGAGAGGTGCGCAAAAGCGCAGCCATGTTGGGGAAGGTATGGGAGGTGCACGAAAACACGGCGATATGGGGGAAGCTATGAGAGAAGCTCGAAAACAGTGATTTAAGGGAAGCTATGAGAGGTGCACGAAAACATCGCAATATAGGGGCAGCTATGGGAGCTGCGCGAAAACACAGCAATATTGGTGAAGGTATTGGAGGTGCCCGAAAACATAGCGGGAAAGGGGAATGTATGAGAGGTGCAGAAAAACATTGCGATATAGGAGAAGTTATGATAGATGAGCGAAAACGGAGGACTTCCGGGTCATCAAGGGAATGGCGGCGTAAGGAAAAGGTCTCTCGACAAAAAGAAGGAAAACTGCCCCAGAATCGAATTTAGACAAATACTTAATATTGCATAAGTATATTAATAAAAGGGGCAAGGATGATTTCTAAGAACAAGATTAAAAAGTCCGCTCCGAAGGCTGATAAACATAAAGAGATGCAGCAAGGCAACGGGCCTAGCTCCCCCACGGCAAGCCAGGACAGCGATAATGAGGGGGAATCGGTGACTGTCCTTGATTCTCGGAGTGATTCGCGAGTTCCGACAAGATAACAGCAAACAGCTGGAAGATATTAAAGGAGAAATAGTAAAAACTAACTCGCGGATAGATGAAGCCGAAGCGAGGATTGTTGGAATTGAAGAGAAGCTACAAAACGCAGAGGAGGTGATAGCAGAAATGCTGAAGCTGCAAGACCAGCTCCAGTGGTAACTAATAGATCAAGAAGGCCGCTCGAGAAGGGAAAATGTGAGGATTTACGGAGTTCCCGAAGGAACTGAAGGTAAACCCGGATTGATGATTCCCTTCGTGGAGAAGCTAATTAGAGAGAACCTTGATATACCGGCCGCAAAAAACCTACAGATAGAAAGAGCTCACCGCGCGTTGGCACCACAGCCTCCGGGAGGCGCCCAGCCCAGATCGATTCTGGTCAGATTTCTCAGTTACAGAACGAAGGAAGAGGTGCTTAAAAGGGCATGGCAAAAGAAAGGTTTCATGTGGAACAACCGTAGAATCAGTTTAGACCATGACTACGCACCAGGGATTCTTGCCAGATGGAAGGAATATACGGAAACACGGAGAGTCCTGAAGGGAAACAACATCAAATTCCAGACCCTGTATCCAGCTCGGCTGAGAGTCTTTTACGACGAAGGGACAAAAACTTACGCTATGGTGGAGGAGGCAACATTGGACCTGGCGGACCGGGGACTACCTATTAAAGTTATCACCCAACCGGAGTCGCTACTGGAGAGGATTCAGCAGAAGTCGTGGCAGTTAGTGGGGCGAGGACGCTCTACACGAACCAGAGTGTCAAACTACAAGGAAAAGCTGCAAATATTCAGACGCGAATGTACAGATAACACAGATTAATTAAGAGAAATGACTGAAAAGAGTAAATCGGACTTAAAGGTAAAATGAAAACTGGTATCTGAAAATAAACTAGACGGAATAACTTGAATGATAGCAATATGTTCAAGACATAAATAGGAGAAAATTCTCTATGATTATTCAAACTGCTGAGGGCCCTCTAACACAGGGTGAAGATAGAGGTTATCCCTCTGAACTGAGGCGGGTCGGTGCTCAGGCCTCACTGCGGGAAGTCGGGAAAAATTTTCAAATGTTGCACGTTCAAAAATGTTTAGGGTGTGGTTATATGTCTTGGTTTACTGTTGAGAAGGGATTGCGTACTGTTTGGTTAGAAAAGGAGAGTGTTTTTTTTTCTACTAGAGAAAAATGCAAACTGAATTGGTAAAAATAATTTCCTATAATGTTAATGGGGTTTTGAATCCAATTAAAAGAAATAAGATTATGTCTAAATTGAAAAAAGAGAGGACACAAATAGCTTTCCTCCAGGAAACACATATGAGCCAATCTGAACATGGAAAATTAAAAAGAATGGGCTTTAAGCATGTATTTTATTCATCATATAAATTGAGTCACAAAAGAGGGGTAGCTACTTTAATATCAAGTACTCTTAATTATGAACATATTTCAGAGACTAAAGACA
>NW_027277253.1:0-30219 GCF_030028105.1 Mobula birostris | reverse complement strand
TCCTAGGTCTCGGTCACTATTCCCACTCTCCCCTCCTCCATCTGTCCATCACCCCTCATCACCTGGATCCATCCATCACCTCCCAGCCTCTCTCACTATTCCCCACTCTCCCCTCCTCCATCTGTCCATCACCCCTCTTCACCTAGATCCACCCATCACCTCCCAGTCTCTGTCACTATTCCCACTCTCCCCTCCTCCATCTGCCCATCACCCCTCCTCACCTGGATCCACCCATCACCTCCCAGTGTCTGTCACTATTCCCTCTCTGCCCTCTTCCATCTGTCCATCACCCCTCCTCACCCAGATCAACCCATCACCTCCCAGCCTCTGTCACTATTCCCACTCCTCCTCCCATCTGTCCATCACCCCTCCTCAACTGGATCCACCCATCACCTCCCAGCCTCTGTCACTGTTCCCACTCTCCCCTGCTCCATCTGTCCAACTCCCCTCCTCACCTGCATCCACCCATCACCTCCCAGTCTCTGTCACTATTCCCTCTCTCCCTCCCTCCATCTGTCCATCTCCCCTCCTCACCCAGATCAACCCATCACCTCCCAGCCTCTGTCACTTATTCCCACTCTCCCCTCCTCCATCTGTCCATCACCCCTCTTCAACTGGATCCACCCATCACCTCCCAGCCTCTGTCACTATTCCCACTCTCCCCTCCTCCATCTGTCCATCCCCCCTCCCACCTGGATCCACCCATCACCTCCCAGTCTCTGTCACTATTCCCTCTCTCCCCTCCTCCATCTGTTCATCACCCCTCCTCACCCAGATCAACCATCACCTCCCAGCCTCTGTCACTATTCCCACTCTCTCCTCCTCCATCTGTCCATCACCCCCTCCTCACCTGGATCCATCCATCGCCTCCCAGACTCGGTCACGATTCCCTCTCTCCCCTCCTCCATCTGTCCATCTCCCCTCCTCACCCAGATCAACCCATCACCTCCTAGCCTCTGTCACTATTCCCCACTCTCCCCTCCTCCATCTGTCCATCACCCCTCTTCAACTGAATCCACCCATCACTTCCCAGCCTCGGTCACTATTCCCTCTCTCCCCTCCTCCATGTGTCCATCTCCCCTCCTCACCTGGATCCACCCATCACATCCCATTCTCGGTCACTATTCCCTCTCTCCTCTCCTCCATCTGCCCATCACCCCTCCTCACCCTGATCAAACCCATCACCTCTCAGCCTCTGTCACTATTCCCACTCTCCCCTCCTCCATCTGTCCATCACCCCTCCTCACCTGGATCCATCACCTCCCCAGCCTCTGTTCACTATTCCCAGTCTCCCCTCCTCCCATCTGTCTATCTCCCTTCCTCACCTGGATCCACCCATCACCTCCCAGTCTCTGTCACTATTCCCTGTATCCCCTGCTCCATCTGTCCATCAGCCCTCCTCACCCAGATCAAACGCATCACCTCCCAGCCTCTGTCACTATTCCCACTCTCCCCTCCTCCATCTGTCCATCACTCCTCCTCACCTGGATCCACCCATCACCTCCCAGTCTCTGTCACTATTCCCTCTCTCCCCTCCTCCATCTGTCCATCACCCCCTCCTCACAAAGATCAACCCATCACCTCTCAGCCTCTGTCACTATTCCCCACTCTCCCCTCCTCCATCTGTCCATCTCCCCTCCTCACCTGGATCCACCCATCACCTCCCAGTCTCTGTCACTATTCCCTCTCTCCCCTCCTCCATCTGTCCATCACCCCTCCTCACCCAGATCAACCCATCACCTCCAGCCTCTGTCACTATTCCCACTCTCCCCTCCTCCATCTGTCCATCACCCCTCCTCACCTGGATCCACCCATTACCTCCCAGTCTCTGTTACTATTCCCTCTCTCCCCTCCCCATCCGTCCATTACCCCTCCTCACCTGGATCCACCCATCACCTCCCAGTCTCTGTCACTATTCCCTCTCTCCCCTCCTCCATCTGTCCATCACCCCCTCCTCACCCAGATCAACCCATCACCTCCCAGCCTCTGTCACTATTCCCACTCTCCCCTCCTCCATCTGTCCATCACCCCTCCTCACCTGGGATCCACCCATCACCTCCCAAGCCTCTGTCTCTATCACCACTCTCCCCTCCTCCATCTGTCCATCACCACTCCTCACCTGGATCCACCCATCACCTCCCAGTCTCTGTCACTATTCCCTCTCTCCCCTCCTCCATCTGTCCATCACCGTCTCCTCACCCAGATCAACCCATCACCTCCCAGCCGCTGTCACTATTCCCTCTCTCCCCTCCTCCATCTGTCCATCACCCCTCCTCACCCAGATCAACCCATCACCTCCCAGCCTCTGTCACTATTCCCACTCCTCCTCCATCTGTCCATCACCCCTCCTCATCTGGATCCATCCATCACCTCCCAGCCTCTGTCACTATTCCCACTCTCCCCTGCTCCATCTGTCCATCACCCCTCCTCACCTGGATCCACCCATCACCTTCCAGTCTCTGTCACTATTCCCTCTCTCCCCTCCTCCATCTGTGCATCACCCCTCCTCACCCAGATCAACCCATCACCTCCCAGCCTCGTTACTATTTCCACTCTCCCCTCCTCCATCTGTCCATCTCCCCTCCTCACCTGCATCCACACATCACCTCCCAGTCTCTGTCATTATTCCCTCTCTCCCCTCCTCCATCTGTCCATCTCCCCTCCTCACCCAGATCAAACCATCACCTCCCAGCCTCTGTCACTATTCCCACTCTCCCCTCCTCCATCTGTCCATCGCCCCTCTTCAACTGGATCCACCATCACCTCCCAGCCTCTGTCACTATTCCCACTCTCCCTCCTCCATCTGTCCATCCCCCCTCCTCACCTGGATCCACCCATCACCTCCCAGCCTCTGTCACTATTCCCACTCTCCCCTCCTCCATCTGTCCATCTCCCCTCCTCACCTGGATCCACCCATTACCTCCCAGTCTCTGTTACTATTCCCTCTCTCCCCTCCCCCATCCGTCCATTACCCCTCCTCACCTGGATCCACCCATCACCTCCCAGCCTCTGTCACTATTCCCACTCTCCCCTCCTCCATCTGCCCATCACCCCTCCTCACCTGGATCCACCCATCACCTCTCAGTGTCTGTCACTATTCCCTCTCTGCCCTCCTCCATCTGTCCATCACCCCTCCACACTCAGATCAACCCATCACCTCCCAGCCTCTGTCACTATTCCCACTCCTCCTCCATCTGTCCATCACCCCTCCTCATCTGGATCCATCCATCACCTCCCAGCCTCTGTCACTATTCCCACTCTCCCCTGCTCCATCTGTCCATCACCCCTCCTCACCTGGATCCACCCATCACCTTCCAGTCTCTGTCACTATTCCTCTCTCCCCTCCTCCATCTGTGCATCACCCCTTCTCACCCAGATCAACCCATCACCTCCCAGCCTCGTTACTATTTCCACTCTCCCCTCCTCCATCTGTCCATCTCCCCTCCTCACCTGCATCCACACATCACCTCCCAGTCTCTGTCACTATTCCCTCTCTCCCCTCCTCCATCTGTCCATCTCCCCTCCTCACCCAGATCAAACCATCACCTCCCAGCCTCTGTCACTATTCCCACTCTCCCCTCCTCCATCTGTCCATCACCCCTCCTCACCTGGATCCATCCATCGCCTCCCAGACTAGGTCACGATTCCCTCTCTTCCCTCCTCCCATCTGTCCATCTCCCCTCCTCACCCAGATCAACCCATCACCTCCCAGCCTCTGTCACTATTCCCACTCTCCCCTCCTCCATCTGTCCATCTCCCCTCTTCAACTGGATCCACCCATCACCTCCCAGCCTCGGTCACTATTCCCTCTCTCCCCTCCTCCATCTGTCCATCTCCCCTCCTCACCTGGATCCACCCATCACCTCCCATTCTCGGACACTATTCCCTCTCTCCTCTCCTCCATCTGTCCATCACCCCTCCTCACCCTGATCAACCCATCACCTCTCAGCCTCTGTCACTATTCCCACTCTCCCCTCCTCCATCTGTCCATCACCCCTCCTCACCTGGATCCATCCATCACCTCCCAGCCTCTGTCACTATTCCCAGTCTCCCCTCCTCCATCTGTCCATCTCCCTTCCCTCACCTGGATCCACCCATCACCTCCCAGTCTCTGTCACTATTCCCTCTCTCCCCTGCTCCATCTGTGCATCAGCCCTCCTCACGCAGATCAACCCATCACCTCCCAGCCGCTGTCACTATTCCCTCTCTCCCCTCCTCCATCTGTCCATCACCGCTCCTCACCCAGATCAACCCATCACCTCCCAGCCTCTGTCCACTATTCCCACTCTGTCCTCGTCCTTCTGTCCATCGCCCCTCCTCACCTGGATCCATCCATCACCTCCCAGCCTCTGTCACTATTCCCACTCTCTCCTGCTCCATCTGTCCATCTCCCCTGCTCACCTGGATCCACCCTTCACCTCCCAGCCTCTGTTTTTATCCCCACTCTGCCCTCCTCCATCTGTCCATCACCCATCTTCAACTGGATCCACCCATCACCTCCCAGGTCTCTGGCACTATTCCCTGTCTCCCCTCCTCCATCTGTCTATCTCCCCTCCTCACCTGGATCCACCCATCACCTCCTAGTCTCGGTCACTATTCCCACTGTCCCCCTCCTCCATCTGTCCATCACCCCTCCTCACCTGGATCCATCCATCACCTCCCAGTCTCTGTCACTATTCCCTCTCTCCCCTCCTCCATCTGTCCATCACCCATCTTCAACTGGATCCACCCATCACCTCCCAGTCTCTGGCACTATTCCCTGTCTCCCCTCCTCCATCTGTCTATCTCCCCTCCTCACCTGGATCCACCCATCACCTCCCAGCCTCTGTGACTATTCCCACTCTCCCGTCCTCCATCTGTCCATCCCCCTCCTCACCTGGATCCACCCATCACCTCCCAGTCTTTGTCACTATTCCCTCTCTCCCCTCCTCCATCTGTTCATCACCCCTCCTCACCCAGATCAACCCATCACCTCCCAGCCTCTGTCACTATTCCCACTCTCTCCTCCTCCATCTGTCCATCACCCCTCCTCACCTGGATCCATCCATCGCCTACCAGATTCGGTCACGATTCCCTCTCTCCCCTACTCCATCTGTCCATCTCCCCCTCCTCACCCAGATCAACCCATCACCTCCCAGCCTCTGTCACTATTCCCACTCTCCCCTCCTCCATCTGTCCATCAGCCCTCCTCACCCAGATCAACGCATCACCTCCCAGCCTCTGTCACTATTCCCACTCTCCCCTCCTCCATCTGTCCATCACACCTCCTCACCTGGATCCACCCATCACCTCCCAGTCTCTGTCACTATTCCCTCTCTCCCCTCCTCCATCTGGTCCATCACCCCTCCTCACAAAGATCAACCCATCACCTCTCAGCCTCTGTCACTATTCCCACTCTCCCCTCCTCCATCTGTCCATCTCCCCTCCTCAACTGGATCCACCCATCACCTCCCAGTCTCTGTCACTATTCCCTCTCTCCCCTCCTCCATCTGTCCATCACCCCTCCTCACCCAGATCAACCCATCACCTCCAGCCTCTGTCACTATTCCCACTCTCCCCTCCTCCATCTGTCCATCACCCCTCCTCACCTGTATCCACCCCATCACCTCCCAGCCTCTGTCTCTATCACCACTCTCCCATCTTCCATCTGTCCATCACCACTCCTCACCTGGATCCACCCATCACCTCCCAGTCTCTGTCACTATTCCTCTCTCCCCTCCTCCATCTGTCCATCACCGCTCCTCACCCAGATCAACCCATCACCTCCCAGCCTCTGTCACTATTCCCTCTCTCCCCTCCTCCATCTGTCCATCACCCCTCCTCACCCAGATCAACCCATCACCTCCCAGCGTCTGTCACTATTCCCACTCTCCCCTCCTCCATCTGTCCATCTCCCTTCCTCACCCAGATCAACCCATCACCTCCCAGCCTCTGTCACTATTCCCACTCTCCGCTTCTCCATCTGTCCATCCCCTCCTCACCTGGATGAACCCATCACCTCCCAGTCTCTGTTACTATTCCCTCTCTCCCCTCCCCCATCCGTCCATTACCCCTCCTCACCTGGATCCACCCATCACCTCCCAGCCTCTGTCACTATTCCCACTCTCCCCTCCTCCATCTGCACATCACCCCTCCTCAACTGGATCCACCCATCACCTCTCAGTGTCTGTCACTATTCCCTCTCTGCCCTCCTCCATCTGTCCATCACCCCTCCACACCCAGATCAACCCATCACCTCCCAGCCTCTGTCACTATTCCCACTCCTCCTCCATCTGTCCATCACCCCTCCTCATCTGGATCCATCCATCACCTCCCAGCCTCTGTCACTATTCCCACTCTCCCCTGCTCCATCTGTCCATCACCCCTCCTCACCTGGATCCACCCATCACCTCCCAGTCTCTGTCACTATTCCCTCTCTCCCCTCCTCAATCTGTGCATCACCCCTCCTCACCCAGATCAACCCATCACCTCCCAGCCTCGTTATTATTTCCACTCTCCCCTCCTCCATCTGTCCATCTCCCCTCCTCACCTGCATCCACACATCACCTCCCAGTCTCTGTCACTATTCCCTCTCTCCCCTCCTCCATCTGTTCATCTCCCTCCTCACCCAGATCAAACCATCACCTCCCAGCCTCTGTCACTATTCCCACTCTCCCCCTCCTCCATCTGTCCATCACCCCTCTTCAACTGGATCCACCCATCACCTCCCCAGCCTCTGTCACTATTCCCACTCTCCCTCCTCCATCTGTCCATCCCCCCTCCTCACCTGGATCCACCCATCACTTCCCAGCCTCTGTCACTATTCCCACTCTCCCCTCCTCCATCTGTCCATCTCCCCTCTTCAACAGGATCCACCGATCACCTCCCAGCCTCGGTCACTATTCCCTCTCTCCCCTCCTCCATCTGTCCATCTCCCCTCCTCACCTTGATCCACCCATCACCTCCCATTCTCGGTCACTATTCCCTCTCTCCTCTCCTCCATCTGTCCATCACCCCTCCTCACCTGGATCCATCCATTACCTCCCAGCCTCTGTCACTATTCCCAGTCTCCCCTCCTCCATCTTTCCATCTCCCTTCCTCACCTGGATCCACCCATCACCTCCCAGTCTCTGTCACTATTCCCTCTCTCCCCTGCTCCATCTGTGCATCAGCCCTCCCTCACCCAGATCAACCCATCACCTCCCAGCCTTTGTCACTATTCCCTCCCTCCCCTCCTCCATCGGTCCATCACCGCTCCTCACCCCAGATCAACCCATCACCTCCCAGCCTCTGTCACTATTCCCACTCTGTCCTCCTCCTTCTGTCCATCGCCCCTCCTCACCTGGAACCATCCATCACCTGCCAGCGTCTGTCACTATTCCACTCTCTCCTGCTCCATCTGTCCATCGCACCTGCTCACCTGGATCCACCCATCACCTCCCAGCCTCTGTTTTTATCCCCACTCTGCCCTCCTCCATCAGTCCATCACCCATCTTCAACTGGATCCACCCATCACCTCCCAGTCTCTGGCACTATTCCCTGTCTCCCCTCCTCCATCTGTCTATCTCCCCTCCTCACCTGGATCCACCCATCACCTCCTAGTCTCGGTCACTCTTCCCACTCTCCCCTCCTCCATCTGTCCATCACCCCTCCTCACCTGGATCCATCCATCACCTCCCAGCCTCTGTCACTATTCCCACTCTCCCCTCCTCCATCTGTCCATCACCCCTCCTCACCTAGATCCACCCATCACCTCCCAGTCTCTGTCACTATTCCCACTCTCCCCTCCTCCATCTGCCCATCACCCCTCCTCACCTGGATCCACCCATCACCTCCCAGTGTCTGTCACTATTCCCTCTCTGCCCTCTTCCATCTGTCCATCACCCCTCCTCACCCAGATCAACCCATCACCTCGCCAGCCTCTGTCACTATTCCCACTCCCTCTCCATCTGTCCATCACCCCTCCTCAACTGGATCCACCCATCACCTCCCAGCCTCTGTCACTGTTCCCACTCTCCCCTGCTCCATCTGTCCATCTCCCTCCTCACCTGCATCCACCCATCACCTCCCAGTCTCTGTCACTATTCCCTCTCTCCCCTCCTCCATCTGTCCATCTCCCCTCCTCACCCAGATCCACCCATCACCTCCCAGCCTCTGTCACTATTCCCACTCTCCCCTCCTCCATCTGTCCATCCCCCCTCCTCACCTGGATCCACCCATCACCTCCCAGTCTCTGTCACTATTCCCTCTCTCCCCTCCTCCATCTGTTCATTCACCCCTCCTCACCCAGATCAACCCATCACCTCTCCAGCCTCTGTCACTATTCCCACTCTCTCCTCCTCTAACTGTCCATCACCCCTCCTCACCTGGATCCATCCATCGCCTCCCAGACTCGGTCCACGATTCCCTCTCTCCCCTCCTCCATCTGTCCATCTCCCCCTCCTCACCCAGATCAACCCATCACCTCCTAGCCTCTGTCACTATTCCCACTCTCCCCCTCCTCCATCTGTCCATCAACCCCTCTTCAACTGAATCCACCCATCACTTCCAGCCTCGGTCACTATTCCCCTCTCTCCCCTCCTCCATCTGTCCATCTCCCCTCCTCACCTGGATCCACCCATCACATCCCATTTCTCGGTCACTATTCCCTCTCTCCTCTCCTCCATCTGCCCATCACCCCTCCTCACCCTGATCAACCCATCACCTCTCAGCCTCTGTCACTATTCCCACTCTCCCCTCCTCCATCTGTCCATCACCCCCTCCTCACCTGGATCCATCACCTCCCAGCCTCTGTCACTATTCCCAGTCTCCCCTCCTCCATCTGTCTATCTCCCTTCCTCACCTGGATCCACCCATCACCTCCCAGTCTCTGTCACTATTCCCTGTATCCCCTGCTCCATCTGTCCATCAGCCCCTCCTCACCCCAGATCAACGCATCACCTCCCAGCCTCTGTCACTATTCCCACTCTCCCCTCCTCCATCTGTCCATCACTCCTCCTCACCTGGATCCACCCATCACCTCCCAGTCTCTGTCACTATTCCCTCTCGTCCCTCCTCCAATCTGTCCATCACCCCTCCTCACAAAGATCAACCCATCACCTCTCAGCCTCTGTCACTATTCCCACTCTCCCCTCCTCCATCTGTCCATCTCCCCTCCTCACCTGGATCCACCCATCACCTCCCAGTCTCTGTCACTATTCCCTCTCTTCCCCTCCTCCATCTGTCCATCACCCCTCCTCACCCAGATCAACCCATCACCTCCCAGCCTCTGTCACTATTCCCCACTCTCCCCTCCTCCATCTGTCCATCACCCCTCCTCACCTGGATCCACCCCTGTCCATCACCACTCCTCACCTGGATCCACCCATCACCTCCCAGTCTCTGTCACTATTCCCTCTCTCCCCTCCTCCATCTGTCCATCACCGCTCCTCACCCAGATCAACCCATCACCACCCAGCCGCTGTCACTATTCCCTCTCTCCCCTCCTCCATCTGTCCATCACCCCTCCTCACCCAGATCAACCCATCACCTCCCAGCCTCTGTCACTATTTCCACTCTCCCCTCCTCCACCTGTCCATCACCCCTCTTCAACTGGATCCACCATCACCTCCCAGCCTCTGTCACTATTCCCACTCTCCCCTCCTCCATCTGTCCATCCCCCTCCTCTCCTGGATCCACCCATCACTCCCAGTCTCTGTCACTATTCCCTCTCCCCTCCTCCATCTGTTCATCACCCCTCCTCACCCAGATTAACCCATCACCTCCCAGCCTCTGTCACTATTCCCACTCTCTCCTCCTCCATCTGTCCATCACCCGTCCTCACCTGGATCCATCCATCGCCTACCAGATTCGGTCACGATTCCCTCTCTCCCTCCTACATCTGTCCATCTCCCCTCCTCACCCAGATCAACCCATCACCTCCAGCCTCTGTCACTATTCCCACTCTCCCCTCCTCCATCTGTCCATCAGCCCTCCTCACCCAGATCAACGCATCACCTCCCAGCCTCTGTCACTATTCCACTCTCCCCTCCTCCATCTGTCCATCACTCCTCCTCACCTGGATCCACCAATCACCTCCCAGTCTCTGTCACTATTCCCTCTCTCCCCTCCTCCATCTGTCCATCACCCCTCCTCACAAAGATCAACCCATCACCTCTCAGCCTCTGTCACTATTCCCACTCTCCCTCCTCCATCTGTCCATCTCCCCTAATCACCTGGATCCACCCATCACCTCCCAGTCTCTGTCACTATTCCCTCTCTCCCCTCCTCCATCTGTCCATCACCCCTCCTCACCCAGATCAACCCATCACCTCCCAGCCTCTGTCACTATTCCCACTCTCCCCTCCTCCATCTGTCCATCACCCCTCCTCACCTGGATCCACCCATCACCTCCCAGCCTCTGTCTCTATCACCACTCTCCCCTCCTCCATCTGTCCATCACCACTCCTCACCTGGATCCACCCATCACCTCCCAGTCTCTGTCACTATTCCTCTCTCCACTCCTCCATCTGTCCATCACCGCTCCTCACCCAGATCAACCCATCACCTCCCAGCCTCTGTCACTATTCCCTCTCTCCCTCCTCCATCTGTCCATCACCCCTCCTCACCCAGATCAACCATCACCTCCCAGCCTCTGTCACTATTTCCACTCTCCCCTCTTCCATCTGTCCATCACCCCTCCTCACCTGGATCCATCCATCACCTCCCAGTCTCTGTCAGTATTCCCACTCTCCCCCCCTCCATCTGCCCATCTCCCCTCCTCACACAGATCAACCCATCACCTCCCAGCCTCTGTCACTATTCCACTCTCCCCTCCTCCATCTGTCCATCTCCTTCCTCACCCCAGATCAACCCATCACCTCCCAGCCTCTGTCACTATTCCCACTCTCCGCTTCTCCATCTGTCCATCTCCCCTCCTCACCTGGATGAACCATCACCTCCCAGCCTCTGTCACTATTCCCACTCTCCCCTCCTCCATCTGTCCATCTCCCCTCCTCACCTGGATCCACCCATCAGCTCCCAGTCTCTGTTACTATTCCCTCTCTCCCCTCCCCATCCGTCCATTACCCCTCCTCACCTGGATCCACCCATCACCTCCCAGCCTCTGTCACTATTCCCACTCTCCCCTCCTCCATCTGCCCATCACCCCTCCTCACCTGGATCCACCCATCACCTCTCAGTGTCTGTCACTATTCCCTCTCTGCCTCCTCCATCTGTCCATCACCCCTCCACACCCAGATCAACCCATCACCTCCCAGCCTCTGTCACTATTCCCACTCCTCCTCCATCTGTCCATCACCCCTCCTCATCTGGATCCATCCATCACCTCCCAGCCTCTGTCACTATTCCCACTCTCCCCTGCTCCATCTGTCCATCACCCCTCCTCACCTGGATCCACCCATCACCTTCCAGTCTCTGTCACTATTCCCTCTCTCCCCTCCTCCATCTGTGCATCACCCTCCTCACCCAGATCAACCCATCACCTCCCAGCCTCGTTACTATTTCCACTCTCCCCTCCTCCATCTGTCCATCTCCCCTCCTCACCTGCATCCACACATCACCTCCCAGTCTCTGTCACTATTCCCTCTCTCCCCTCCTCCATCTGTCCATCTCCCCTCCTCACCCAGATCAAACCATCACCTCCCAGCCTCTGTCACTATTCCCACTCTCCCCTCCTCCATCTGTCCATCACCCCTCTTCAACTGGATCCACCCATCACCTCCCAGCCTCTGTCACTATTCCCACTCTCCCTCCTCCATCTGTCCATCCCCCCTCCTCACCTGGATCCACCCATCACCTCCCAGCCTCTGTCACTATTCCCACTCTCTCCTCCTCCATCTGTCCATCACCCCTCCTCACCTGGATCCATCCATCGCCTCCCAGACTCGGTCACGATTCCCTCTCTTCCCTCCTCCATCTGTCCATCTCCCCTCCTCACCCAGATCAACCCATCACCTCCCAGCCTCTGTCACTATTCCCACTCTCCCCTCCTCCATCTGTCCATCTCCCCTCTTCAACTGGATCCACCCATCACCTCCCAGCCTCGGTCACTATTCCCTCTCTCCCCTCCTCCATCTGTCCATCTCCCCTCCTCACCTGGATCCACCCATCACCTCCATTCTCGGTCACTATTCCCTCTCTCCTCTCCTCCATCTGTCCATCACCCTCCTCACCTGATCAACCCATCACCTCTCAGCCTCTGTCACTATTCCACTCTCCCTCCTCCATCTGTCCATCACCCCTCCTCACCTGGATCCATCCATCACCTCCCAGCCTCTGTCACTATTCCCAGTCTCCCCTCCTCCATCTGTCCATCTCCTTCCTCACCTGGATCCACCCATCACCTCCCAGTCTCTGTCACTATTCCCTCTCTCCCTGCTCCATCTGTGCATCAGCCCGCCTCACCCAGATCAACCATCACCTCCCAGCCTCTGTCACTATTCCCACTCTGTCCTCGTCCTTCTGTCCATCGCCCCTCCTCACCTGGATCCATCCATCACCTCCCAGCCTCTGTCACTATTCCCACTCTCTCCTGCTCCATCTGTCATCTCCCCTGCTCACCTGGATCACCCTTCACCTCCCAGCCTCTGTTTTTATCCCCACTCTGCCTCCTCCATCTGTCCATCACCCATCTTCAACTGGATCCACCCATCACCTCCCAGTCTCTGGCACTATTCCCTGTCTCCCCTCCTCCATCTGTCTATCTCCCCTCCTCACCTGGATCCACCCATCACCTCCTAGTCTCGGTCACTATTCCCACTGTCCCTCCTCATCTGTCCATCACCCTCCTCACCTGGATCCATCCATCACCTCCCAGCCTCTGTCACTATTCCCACTCTCCCCTCCTCCATCTGTCCATCACCCCTCCTCACGTAGATCCACCCATCACCTCCCAGTCTCTGTCACTATTCCCACTCTCCCCTCCTCCATCTGCCCATCACCCCTCCTCACCTGGATCCACCCATCACCTCCCAGTGTCTGTCACTATTCCCTCTCTGCCCTCTTCCATCTGTCCATCACCCCCCCTCAACTGGATCCACCCATCACCTCCCAGCCCTCTGTCACTGTTCCCACTCTCCCCTGCTCCATCTGTCCATCACCCCTCCTCACCTGGATCCACCCATCACCTCCCAGTCTCTGTCACTATTCCCTCTCTCCCCTCCTCCATCTGTGCATCACCCCTCCTCACCCAGATCAACCATCACCTCCCAGCCTCGTCACTATTTCACTCTCCCTCCTCCATCTGTCCATCTCCCTTCCTCACCTGCATCCACCCATCACCTCCCAGTCTCTGTCACTATTCCTCTCTCCCCTCCTCCATCTGTCCATCTCCCTCCTCACCCAGATCAAACCATCACCTCCCAGCCTCTGTCACTATTCCCAATCTCCCTCCTCCATCTGTCCATCACCCCTCTTCAACTGGATCCACCCATCACCTCCCAGCCTCTGTCAGTATTCCCACTCTCCCCTCCTCCATCTGTGCATCCCCCCTCCTCACCTGGATCCACCATCACCTCCCAGCCTCTGTCACTATTCCCACTCTCTCCTCCTCCATCTGTCCATCACCCCTCCTCACCTGGATCCATCCATCGCCTCCCAGACTCGGTCACGATTCCCTCTCTTCCCTCCTCCATCTGTCCATCTCCCCTCCTCACCCAGATCAACCCATCACCTCCCAGCCTCTGTCACTATTCCCACTCTCCCCTCCTCCATCTGTCCATCACCCCTCTTCAACTGGATCCACCCATCACCTCCCAGCCTCGGTCACTGTTCCCTCTCTCCCCTCCTCCATCTGTCCATCTCCCCTCCTCACCTGATCCACCCATCACCTCCCATTCTCGGTCACTATTCCCTCTCTCCTCTACTCCATCTGTCCATCACCCTCCTCACCCTGATCAACCCATCACTCTCAGCCTCTGTCACTATTCCCACTCTCCCCTCCTCCATCTGTCCATCACCCCTCCTCACCTGGATCCATCCATCACCTCACAGCCTCTGTCACTATTCCAGTCTCCCCTCCTCCATCTGTCCATCTCCCTTCCTCACCTGGATCAACCCATCACCTCCCAGTCTCTGTCACTATTCCCTCTCTCCCCTGCTCCATCTGTCCATCAGCCCTTCTCACCCAGATCAACCCATCACCTCCCAGCCTCTGTCACTATTCCCGCGCTCTCCCCTCCTCCATCTGTCCATCCCCCTCCTCACCTGGATCCACCCATCACCTCCCAGTCTCTGTCACTATTCCCTCTCTCCCTCCTCCATCTGTTCATCACCCCTCCTCACCCAGATCAACCCATCACCTCCCAGCCTCTGTCACTATTCCCACTCTCTCCTCCTCCATCTGTCCATCACCCCTCCTCCCTGGATCCATCCATCGCCTCCCAGACTCGGTCACGATTCCCTCTCTCCCCTCCTCCATCTGTCCATCTCCCCTCCTCACCCAGATCAACCCATCACCTCCTAGCCTCTGTCACTATTCCCACTCTCCCCTCCTCCATCTGTCCATCACACCTCTTCAACTGAATCCACCCATCACTTCCAGCCTCGGTCACTATTCCCTCTCTCCCCTCCTCCATCTGTCCATCTCCCCTCCTCACCTGGATCCACCCATCACATCCATTCTCGGTCACTATTCCCTCTCTCCTCTCCTCCATCTGCCCATCACCCCTCCTCACCCTGATCAACCCATCACCTCTCAGCCTCTGTCACTATTCCCACTCTCCCCTCCTCCATCTGTCCATCACCCCTCCTCACCTGGATCCATCACCTCCCAGCCTCTGTCACTATTCCCAGTCTCCCCTCCTCCATCTGTCTATCTCCCTTCCTCACCTGGATCCACCCATCACCTCCCAGTCTCTGTCACTATTCCCTGTATCCCCTGCTCCATCTGTCCATCAGCCCTCCTCACCAGATCAACGCATCACCTCCAGCCTCTGTCACTATTCCCACTCTCCCCTCCTCCATCTGTCCATCACTCCTCCTCACCTGGATCCACCCATCACCTCCCAGTCTCTGTCACTATTCCCTCTCTCCCCTCCTCCATCTGTCCATCACCCCTCCTCACAAAGATCAACCCATCACCTCTCAGCCTCTGTCGCTATCCCCATCACCTCTCAGCCTCTGTCGCTATTCCCACTCTCCCCTCCTCCATCTGTCCATCACCCCTCCTCACCTGGATCCACCCATCACCTCCCAGTCTCTGTCACTATTCCCTCTCTCCACTCCTCCATCTGTCCATCACCCCTCCTCACCCAGATCAACCCATCACCTCCCAGCCTCTGTCACTATTCCCACTCTCCCCTCCTCCATCTGTCCATCACCCCTCCTCACCTGGATCCACCCATCACCTCCCAGCCTCTGTCTCTATCACCACTCTCCCCTCCTCCATCTGTCCATCACCACTCCTCACCTGGATCCACCCATCACCTCCCAGTCTCTGTCACTATTCCCTCTCTCCCCTCCTCCATCTGTCCATCTCCCCTCCTCACCTGGATCCACCCATCACCTCCCAGTCTCTGTCACTATTCCCTCTCTCCCCTCCTCCATCTGTCCATCACCCCTCCTCACCCAGATCAACCCATCACCTCCCAGCCTCTGTCACTATTCCCACTCTCCCCTCCTCCATCTGTCCATCACCCCTCCTCACCTGGATCCACCCATCACCTCCCAGTCTCTGTCACTATTCCCTCTCTCCACTCCTCCATCTGTCCATCACCGCTCCTCACCCAGATCAACCCATCACCTCCCAGCCTCTGTCACTATTCCCTCTCTCCCCTCCTCCATCTGTCCATCACCCCTCCTCACCCAGATCAACCCATCACCTCCCAGCCTCTGTCACTATTTCCACTCTCCCCTCCTCCATCTGTCCATCACCCCTCCTCACCTGGATCCATCCATCACCTCCCAGTCTCTGTCAATATACCCACTCTCCCCCCCTCCATCTGCCCATCTCCCCTCCTCACCCAGATCAACCCATCACCTCCCAGCCTCTGTCGCTATTCCCACTCTCCCCTCCTCCATCTGTCCATCTCCCTTCCTCACCCAGATCAACCCATCACCTCCCAGCCTCTGTCACTATTCCCACACTCCGCTTCTCCATTTGTCCATCTCCCCTCCTCACCTGGATGAACCCATCACCTCCCAGCCTCTGTCACTATTCCCACTCTCCCCTCCTCCATCTGTCCATCTCCCCTCCTCACCTGGATCCACCCATCACCTCACAGTCTCTGTTACTATTCCCTCTCTCCCCTCCCCCATCCGTCCATTACCCCTCCTCACCTGGATCCACCCATCACCTCCCAGCCTCTGTCACTATTCCCACTCTCCCCTCCTCCATCTGCCCATCACCCCTCCTCACCTGGATCCACCCATCACCTGTCAGTGTCTGTCACTATTCCCTCTCTGCCCTCCTCCATCTGTCCATCACCCCTCCACACCCAGATCAACCCATCACCTCCCAGCCTCTGTCACTATTCCCACTCCTCCTCCATCTGTCCATCACCCCTCCTCATCTGGATCCATCCATCACCTCCCAGCCTCTGTCACTATTCCCACTCTCCCCTGCTCCATCTGTCCATCACCCCTCCTCACCTGGATCCACCCATCACCTTCCAGTCTCTGTCACTATTCCCTCTCTCCCCTCCTCCATCTGTGCATCACCCCTCCTCACCCAGATCAACCCATCACCTCCCAGCCTCGTTTCTATTTCCACTCTCCCCTCCTCCATCTGTCCATCTCCCCTCCTCACCTGCATCCACACATCACCTCCCAGTCTCTGTCACTATTCCCTCTCTCCCCTCCTCCATCTGTCCATCTCCCCTCCTCACCCAGATCAGACCATCACCTCCCAGCCTCTGTCACTATTCCCACTCTCCCCTCCTCCATCTGTCCATCACCCCTCTTCAACTGGATCCACCCATCACCTCCCAGCCTCTGTCACTATTCCCACTCTCGCTCCTCCATCTGTCCATCCCCCCTCCTCACCTGGATCCACCCATCACCTCCCAGCCTCTGTCACTATTCCCACTCTCTCCTCCTCCATCTGTCCATCACCCCTCCTCACCTGGATCCATCCATCGCCTCCCAGACTCGGTCACGATTCCCTCTCTTCCCTCCTCCATCTGTCCATCTCCCCTCCTCACCCAGATCAACCCATCACCTCCCAGCCTCTGTCACTATTCCCACTCTCCCCTCCTCCATCTGTCCATCTCCCCTCTTCAACTGGATCCACCCATCACCTCCCAGCCTCGGTCACTATTCCCTCTCTCCCCTCCTCCATCTGTCCATCTCCCCTCCTCACCTGGATCCACCCATCACCTCCCATACTCGGTCACTATTCCCTCTCTCCTCTCCTCCATCTGTCCATCACCCCTCCTCACCCTGATCAACCCATCACCTCTCAGCCTCTGTCACTATTCCCACTCTCCCCTCCTCCATCTGTCCATCACCCCTCCTCACCTGGATCCATCCATCACATACCAGCCTCTGTCACTATTCCCAGTCTCCCCTCCTCCATCTGTCCATCTCCCTTCCTCACCTGGATCCACCCATCACCTCCCAGTCTCTGTCAATATTCCCTCTCTCCCCTGCTCCATCTGTGCATCAGCCCTCCTCACCCAGATCAACCCATCACCTCCCAGCCTCTGTCACTATTGCCTCTCTCCCCTCCTCCATCTGTCCATCACCGCTCCTCACCCAGATCAACCCATCACCTCCCAGCCTCTGTCACTATTCCCACTCTCCCCTCCTCCATCTGTCCATCACCCCTCCTCACCTAGATCCACCCATCACCTCCCAGTCTCTGTCACTATTCCCACTCTCCCCTCCTCCATCTGCCCATCACCCCTCCTCACCTGGATCCACCCATCACCTCCCAGTGTCTGTCACTATTCCCTCTCTGCCCTCTTCCATCTGTCCATCACCCCCCCTCAACTGGATCCATCCATCACCTCCCAGCCTCTGTCACTGTTCCCACTCTCCCCTGCTCCATCTGTCCATCACCCCTCCTCACCTGGATCCACCCATCACCTCCCAGTCTCTGTCACTATTCCCTCTCTCCCCTCCTCCATCTGTGCATCACCCCTCCTCACCCAGATCAACCCATCACCTCCCAGCCTCGTCACTATTTCCACTCTCCCCTCCTCCATCTGTCCATCTCCCTTCCTCACCTGCATCCACCCATCACCTCCCAGTCTCTGTCACTATTCCCTCTCTCCCCCCCTCCATCTGTCCATCTCCCCTCCTCACCCAGATCAAACCATCACCTCCCAGCCTCTGTCACTATTCCCACTCTCCCCTCCTCCATCTTTCCATCACCCCTCTTCAACTGGATCCACCCATCACCTCCCAGCCTCTGTCACTATTCCCACTCTCCCCTCCTCCATCTGTGCATCCCCCCTCCTCACCTGGATCCACCCATCACCTCCCAGCCTCTGTCACTATTCTCACTCTCTCCTCCTCCATCTGTCCATCACCCCTCCTCACCTGGATCCATCCACCGCCTCCCAGACTCGGTCACGATTCCCTCTCTTCCCTCCTCCATCTGTCCATCTCCCCTCCTCACCCAGATCAACCCATCACCTCCCAGCCTCTGTCACTATTCCCACTCTCCCCTCCTCCATCTGTCCATCACCCCTCTTCAACTGGATCCACCCATCACCTCCCAGCCTCGGTCACTGTTCCCTCTCTCCCCTCCTCCATCTGTCCATCTCCCCTCCTCACCTGGATCCACCCATCACCTCCCATTCTAGGTCACTATTCCCTCTCTCCTCTACTCCATCTGTCCATCACCCCTCCTCACCCTGATCAACCCATCACCTCTCAGCCTCTGTCACTATTCCCACTCTCCCCTCCTCCATCTGTCCATCACCCCTCCTCACCTGGATCCATCCATCACCTCACAGCCTCTGTCACTATTCCCAGTCTCCCCTCCTCCATCTGTCCATCTCCCTTCCTCACCTGGATCAACCCATCACCTCCCAGTCTCTGTCACTGTTCCCTCTCTCCCCTGCTCCATCTGTCCATCAGCCCTCCTCACCCAGATCAACCCATCACCTCCCAGCCTCTGTCACTATTCCCACTCTCCCCTCCTCCATCTGTCCATCACCCCTCTTCAACTGGATCCACCCATCACCTCCCAGCCTCTGTCACTATTCCCACTCTCCCCTCCTCCATCTGTCCATCACTCCTCCTCACCTGGATCCACCCGTCACCTCCCAGTCTCTGTCAATATTCCCTCTCTCCCCTCCTCCATCTGTCCATCACCCCTCCTCACAAAGATCAACCCATCACCTCTCAGCCTCTGTCACTATTCCCACTCTCCCCTCCTCCATCTGTCCATCTCCCCTCCTCACCTGGATCCACCCATCACCTCCCAGTCTCTGTCACTATTCCCTCTCCCCCCTCCTCCATCTGTCCATCACCCCTCCTCACCCAGATCAACCCATCACCTCCCAGCCTCTGTCACTAATCCCACTCTCCCCTCCTCCATCTGTCCATCACCCCTCCTCACCTGGATCCATCCATCACCTCCCAGCCTCTGTTTCTATCAGCACACTCCCCTTCTCCATCTGTCCATCACCCCTCCTCACCTGGATCCACCCATCACCTCCCAGTCTCTGTCACTATTCCCTCTCTCCCCTCCTCCATCTGTCCATCACCGCTCCTCACCCAGATCAACCCATCACCTCCCAGCCTCTGTCACTATTCCCACTCTCTCCTCCTCCTTCTGTCCATCGCCCCTCCTCACCTGGATCCATCCATCACCTCCCAGCCTCTGTCACTATTCCCTCTCTCCCCTGCTCCATCTGTCCATCAGCCCTCCTCACCCAGATCAACCCATCACCTCCCAGTCTCTGTCACTATTCCCACTCTCCCCTCCTCCATCTGTCCATCACCCCTCTTCAACTGGATCCACCCATCACCTCCCAGCCTCTGTCGCTATTCCCACTCTCCCCTCCTCCATCTGTCCATCACCCCTCCTCACAAAGATCAACCCATCACCTCTCAGCCTCTGTCACTATTCCCACTCTCCCCTCCTCCATCTGTCCATCTCCCCTCCTCACCTGGATCCATCCATCACCTCCCAGCCTCTGTCACTATGCCCACTCTCTCCTGCTCCATCTGTCCATCTCCCCTGCTCACCTGGATCCACCCATCACCTCCCAGCCTCTGTTTTTATCCCCACTCTGCCCTCCTCCATCTGTCCATCACCCATCTTCAACTGGATCCACCTCTCCCCTCCTTCATCTGTCCTATCTCCCCTCCTCACCTGGATCCACCCATCACCTCCTAGTCTCGGTCACTATTCCCTCTCTCCCTCCTCCATCTGTCCATCACCCCTCCTCACCCTGATCAACCCATCACCTCTCAGCCACTCTCACTATTCCCAATCTCCCCTCCTCCATCTGTCCATCACCCCTCCTCACCTGGATCCATCATCACCTCCCAGCCTCTGTCACTATTCCCACTCTCCCCTCCTCCATCTGTCCATCACCCCTCCTCACCTGGATCCACCCATCACCTCCCAGTCTCTGTCACTATTCCCTCTCTCCCCTCATCCATCTGTCCATCACCCCTCCTCACCAGATCAACCCATCACCTCCCAGCCTCTGTCAATATTCCCACTCTCCCCTCCTCCATCTGTCCATCACCCTCCTCACCTGGATCCATCCATCACCTCCCAGCCTCTGTCACTATTCCCACTCTCCCCTCCTCCATCTGTCCATCTCCCCTCCTCACCTGGATCCACCCATCACCTCCCAGTCTCTGTCACTATTCCTCTCTCCCCTCCTCCATCTGTCCATCACCCTCCTCACCCAGATCAACCCATCACCTCCCAGCCTCTGTCAATATTCCCACTCTCCCCTCCTCCATCTGTCCATGCACCCCTCCTCACCTGGATCCATCCATCACCTCCCAGTCTCTGTCACTATTCCCTCTCTCCCCTCCTCCATCTGTCCATCACGTCGCCTCACCCAGATCAACCCATCACCTCCCAGGCTCGGTCACTATCCCCACTCTCCCCCCCCCTCCATTTGTCCATCTCCCCTCCTCACCCAGATCAACCCATCACCTCCCAGTCCCTGTCACTATTCCCTCTCTCCCCTCCTCCATCTGCTCAGCACCCCTCTTCACCTGGATCCATCCATCAGCTCCAGCCGCTGTCAGTATTCCCACTCTCCCCCCCTCCATCGGCCCATCTCCCCTCCTCACCCAGATCAACCCATCACCTCCCAGCCTCTGTCACTATTCCCACTCTCCCCTACTCCATCTGTCCATCTCCTTCCTCACCCAGATCAACCCATCACCTCCCAGCCTCTGTCACTATTCCCACTCTCCCCTTCTCCATCTGTCCATCTCCCCTCCTCACCTGGATCAACCCATCACCTCCCAGCCTCTGTCACTATTCCCACTCTCCCCTCCGCCATCTGTCCATCTCCCTCCTCACCTGGATCCACCCATCACCTCCCAGTCTCTGTCACTATTCCCTCCCTCCCCTCCTCCATCCGTCCATCACCCCTCCTCACCTGGATCCACCCATCACCTCCCAGCCTCTGTCACTATTCCCACTCTCCCCTCCTCCATCTGCCCATCTCCCCCTCTCACCTGGATCCACCCATCACCTCCCAGTCTCTGTCACTATTCCTCTCTCCCCTCCTCCATCTGTCCATCTTCCTCCTCACCCAGATCAAACCATCACCTCCCAGCCTCTGTCACTATTCCCACTCTCCCCTCCTCCATCTGTCCATCACCCCTCTTCAACTGGATCCACCCATCACCTCCCAGCCTCTGTCACTATTCCCACTCTCCCCTCCTCCATCTGTCCATCCCCCCTCCTCACCTGGATCCACCCATCACCTCCCAGCCTCTGTCACTATTCCCACTCTCTCCTCCTCCATCTGTCCATCACCCCTCCTCACCTGGATCCATCCATCGCCTCCCAGACTCGGTCACGATTCCCTCTCTTCCCTCCTCCATCTGTCCATCTCCCCTCCTCACCCAGATCAACCCATCACCTCCCAGCCTCTGTCACTATTCCCACTCTCCCCTCCTCCATCTGTCCATCACCCCTCTTCAACTGGATCCACCATCACCTCCCAGCCTCGGTCACTATTCCCTCTCTCCCCTCCTCCATCTGTCCATCTCCCCTCCTCACCTGTATTGACCCATCTCCTCCCATTCTCGGTCACTATTCCCTCTCTCCTCTCCTCCATCTGTCCATCACCCCTCCTCACCCTGATCAACCCATCACCTCTCAGCCTCTGTCACTATTCCCACTCTCCCCTCCTCCATCTGTCCATCACCCCTCCTCACCTGGATCCATCCATCACTCCCAGCCTCTGTCACTATTCCCAGTCTCCCCTCCTCCATCTGTCCATCTCCCTTCCTCACCTGGATCCACCCATCACCTCCCAGTCTCTGTCACTGTTCCCTCTCTCCCCTGCTCCATCTGTCCATCAGCCCTCCTCACCCAGATCAACCCATTACCTCCCAGCCTCTGACACTATTCCCACTCTCCCCTCCTCCATCTGTCCATCACCCCTCTTCAACTGGATCCACCCATCACCTCCAGCCTCTGTCACTATTCCCACTCTCCCCTCCTCCATCTGTCCATCACTCCTCCTCACCTGGATCCACCCATCACCTCCCAGTCTCTGTCACTATTCCCTCTCTCCCCTCCTCCATCTGTCCATCACCCCTCCTCACAAAGATCAACCCATCACCTCTCAGCCTCTGTCAATATTCCCACTCTCCCCTCCTCCATCTGTCCATCTCCCCTCCTCACCTGGATCCACCCATCACCTCCCAGTCTCTGTCACTATTCCCTCTCTCCCCTCCTCCATCTGTCCATCACCCCTCCTCACCCAGATCAACCCATCACCTCCCAGCCTCTGTCACTATTCCCACTCTCCCCTCCTCCATCTGTCCATCAACCCTCCTCACCTGGATCCATCCATCACCTCCCAGCCTCTGTCTCTATCACCACTCTCCCCTCCTCCATCTGTCCATCACCCCTCCTCACCTGGATCCACCCATCACCTCCCAGTCTCTGTCACTATTCCCTCTCTCCCCTCCTCCATCTGTCCCATCACCGCTCCTCACCCAGATCAACCCATCACCTCCCAGCCTCTGCCACTATTCCCACTCTCTCCTCCTCCTTCTGTCCATCACCCCTCCTCACCTGGATCCATCCATCACCTCCCAGCCTCTGTCACTATTCCCACTCTCTCCTGCTCCATCTGTCCCATCTCCCCTGCTCACCTGGACCCACCCATCACCTCTCAGCCTCTGTTTTTATCCCCACTCTGCCCTCCTCCATCTGTCCATCACCCATCTTCAACTGGATCCACCCATCACCTCCCAGTCTCTGGCACTATTCCCTGTCTCCCCTCCTCCATCTGTCTATCTCCCCTCCTCACCTGGATCCACCCATCACCTCCCAGTCTCAGTCACTATTCCCTCTCCCCTCCGCCATCTGTCCATCATCCCTCCTCACCCTCATCAACCCATCACCTCTCAGCCTCTCTCACTATTCCCACTCTCCCCTCCTCCATCTGTCCATCACCCCTCCTCACCTGGATCCATCCATCACCTCCCAGCCTCTGTCACTATTCCCACTCTCCCCTCCTCCATCTGTCCATCACCCCTCCTCACCTGGATCCACCCATCACCTCCCAGTCTCTGTCACTATTCCCTCTCTCCCCTACTCCATCTGTCCATCACTTCGCCTCACCCAGATCAACCCATCACCTCCCAGCCTCGGTCACTATTCCCACTCTCCGCCCCTCCATCTGTCCATCTCCCCTCCTCACCCAGATCAACCCATCACCTCCCAGTCCCTGTCACTATGCCCTCTCTCCCCTCCTCCATCTGCTCATCACCCCTCTTCACCTGGATCCATCCATCACCTCCCAGCCTCTGTCAGTATTCCCACTCTCCCTCCCTCCATCTGCCCATCTCCCCTCCTCACCCAGATCAACCCATCACCTCCCAGCCTCTGTCACTATTCCCACTCTCCCCTCCTCCATCTGTCCATCTCCCTTTCTCACCCAGATCAACCCATCACCTCCCAGCCTCTGTCACTATTCCCCACTCTCCCCTTCTCCATCTGTCCATCTTCCCTCCTCACCTGGATCAACCCATCACCTCCCAGCCTCTGTCACTATTCCCACTCTCCCCTCCTCCGTCTGTCGATCTCCCCTCCTCACCTGGATCCACCCATCACCCTCCAGTCTCTGTCACTATTCCCTCTCTCCCCTCCTCCATCCGTCCAACACCCCTCCTCACCTGGATCCACCCATCACCTCCCAGCCTCTGTCACTATTCCCACTCTCCCCTCCTCCATCTGCCCATCACCCCTCCTCACCTGGATCCACCCATCACCCTCCCAGTGTCTGTCACTATTCCCTCTCTGCCCTCCTCCATCTGTCCATCACCCTTCCTCACCCAGATCAACCCATCTCCTCCCAGACTCTGTCACTATTCCTACTCTCTCCTCCTCCATCTGTCCATCACCCCTCTTCACCTGGATCCATCCATCACCTCCCAGCCTCGGTCACGATTCCCTCTCTCCCCTCCTGCATCTGTCCATCTCCCCTCCTCACCTGGATCCACCCATCACCTCCCAGTCTCTGTCACTATTCCCTCTCTCCCCTCCTCACCCAGATCAACCCATCACCTCCCAGCCTCTGTCACTATTCCCACTCTCCCCTCCTCCATCTGTCCATCACCCTTCCTCACCTGGATCCACCCATCACCTCACAGTCTCTGTCACTATTCCCTCTCTCCTCTCCTCCATCTGTTCATCACCCCTCCTCACCAGGATCAACCCATCACCTCCTAGCCTCTGTCACTATTCCCACTCTCCTCCTCCTCCATCTGTCCATCACCCCTCCTCACCTGGATCCATCCATCACCTCCCAGACTTGGTCACGATTCCCTCTCTCCCCTCCTCCATCTGTCCCATCTCCCCTCCTCACCCAGATCAACCATCACCTCCCAGCCTCTGGCACTATTCCCACTCTCCCCTCCTCCATCTGTCCATCACCCCTCTTCAACTGGATCCACCCATCACCTCCCAGCATCATTCACTATTCCCTCTCTCTCCTCCTCCATCTGTCCAGCACCCCTCTTCACCTGGATCCATCCATCACCTCCAGCCTCTGTCTCTATCCCCACTCTCCCTCCTCCATCTGTCCATCACCCCTCCTCACCCAGATCAACCCATCACCTCCCAGCCTCTGTCACTATTCCCATCTCCCCTCCTCCATCTGTCCATCACCCCTCCTCACCTGGATCCATCCATCACCTCCCAGTCTCTGTCTCTATTCCCACTCTCCCCCTCCTCCATGTGTCCATCTCCCCTCCTCACCTGGATCCACCCATCACCTCCCAGCCTCTGTCACTATTCCCACTCTCTCGTCCTCCATCTCTCCATCACCCCTCCTCACCTGGATCCATCCATCACCTCCAGTGTCTGTCACTATTCCCTCTCTGCCCTCCTCCATCTGTCCATCACCCTTCCTCACCCAGATCAACCCATCACCTCCCAGCCTCTGTCACTATTCCACTCTCTCCTCCTCCATCTGTCCATCACCCCTCTTCACCTGGATCCATCCATCACCTCCCAGCCTCGGTCACGATTCCTCTCTCCCCTCCTGCATCTGTCCATCTCCCCTCCTCACCTGGATCACCCATCACCTCCCAGTCTCTGTCACTATTCCCTCTCTCCCCTCCTCACCCAGATCAACCCATCACCTCCCAGCCTCGGTCACTATTCCCACTCTCCCCCTCCTCCATCTGTCCATCACCCTTCCTCACCTGGATCCACCCATCACCTCCCAGTCTGTGTCACGATTCCCTCTCTCCCCTCCTCCATCTGTTCATCACCCCTCCTCACCTGGATCAACCCATCACCTCCTACCCTCTGTCACTATTCCCACTCTCTCCTCCTCCATCTGTCCATCACCCCTCCTCACCTGGATCCATGCATCACCTCCCAGACTCGGTCACGATTCCCTCTCTCCCCTCCTCCATCTGTCCATCTCCCCTCCTCACCCAGATCAACCCATCACCTCCCAGCCTCTGTCACTATTCCCACTCTCCCCTCCTCCATCTGTCCATCACCCTTCCTCACCTGGATCCACCCATCACCTCACAGTCTCTGTCACAATTCCCTCTCTCCTCTCCTCCATCTGTTCATCACCCCTCCTCACCAGGATCAACCCATCACCTCCTAGCCTCTGTCACTATTCCCACTCTCCCCTCCTCCATCTGTCCATCACCCCTCTTCAACGGATCCACCCATCACCTCCCAGCCTCGGTCACTATTCCCTCTCTCCCTCCTCCATCTGTCCATCTCCCCTCCTCACCTGTATTGACCCATCTCCTCCCATTCTCGGTCACTATTCCCTCTCTCCTCTCCTCCATCTGTCCATCACCCCTCCTCACCCTGATCAACCCATCACCTCTCAGCCTCTGTCACTATTCCCACTCTCCCCTCCTCCATCTGTCCATCACCCCTCCTCACCTGGATCCATCCATCACCTCCCAGCCTCTGTCACTATTCCCAGTCTCCCCTCCTCCATCTGTCCATCTCCCTTCCTCACCTGGATCCACCATCACCTCCCAGTCTCTGTCACTGTTCCCTCTCTCCCCTGCTCCATCTGTCCATCAGCCCTCCTCACCCAGATCAACCCATTACCTCCCAGCCTCTGACACTATTCCCACTCTCCCCTCCTCCATCTGTCCATCACCCCTCTTTCAACTGGATCCACCCATCACCTCCAGCCTCTGTCACTATTCCCACTCTCCCCTCCTCCATCTGTCCATCACTCCTCCTCACCTGGATCCACCATCACCTCCCAGTCTCTGGCACTATTCCCTCTCTCCCCTCCTCCATCTGTCCAGCACCCCTCCTCACAAAGATCAACCCATCACCTCTCAGCCTCTGTCAATATTCCCACTCTCCCCTCCTCCATCTGTCCATCTCCCCTCCTCACCTGGATCCACCCATCACCTCCCAGTCTCTGTCACTATTCCCTCTCTCCCCTCCTCCATCTGTCCATCACCCCCTCCTCACCCAGATCAACCCATCACCTCCAGCCTCTGTCACTATTCCCACTCTCCCCTCCTCCATCTGTCCATCAACCCTCCTCACCTGGATCCATCCATCACCTCCCAGCCTCTGTCTCTATCACCACTCTCCCCTCCTCCATCTGTCCATCACCCCTCCTCACCTGGATCCACCCATCACTCCCAGTCTCTGTCACTATTCCCTCTCCTCCCCTCCTCCATCTGTCCATCACCGCTCCTCACCCAGATCAACCCATCACCTCCCAGCCTCTGCCACTATTCCCACTCTCTCCTCCTCCTTCTGTCCATCACCCCTCCTCACCTGGATCCATCCATCACCTCCCAGCCTCTGTCACTATTCCCACTCTCTCCTGCTCCATCTGTCCATCTCCCTGCTCACCTGGATCCACCCATCACCTCTCAGCCTCTGTTTTTATCCCCACTCTGCCCTCCTCCATCTGTCCATCACCCATCTTCAACTGGATCCACCCATCACCTCCCAGTCTCTGGCACTATTCCCTGTCTCCCCTCCTCCATCTGTCTATCTCCCCTCCTCACCTGGATCCACCCATCACCTCCCAGTCTCAGTCACTATTCCCTCTCTCCCCTCCTCCATCTGTCCATCATCCCTCCTCACCCTCATCAACCCATCACCTCTCAGCCTCTCTCACTATTCCCACTCTCCCCTCCTCCATCTGTCCATCACCCCTCCTCACCTGGATCCATCCATCACCTCCCAGCCTCTGTCACTATTCCCACTCTCCCCTCCTCCATCTGTCCCATCACCCCTCCTCACCTGGATCCACCCATCACCTCCCCAGTCTCTGTCACTATTCCCTCTCTCCCCTACTCCATCTGTCCATCACTTCGCCTCACCCAGATCAACCCATCACCTCCCAGCCCTCGGTCACTATTCCCACTCTCCGCCCCTCCATCCTGTCCATCTCCCCTCCTCACCCAGATCAACCCATCACCTCCCAGTCCCTGTCACTATTCCTCTCTCCCCTCCTCCATCTGCTCATCACCCCTCTTCACCTGGATCCATCCATCACCTCCCAGCCTCTGTCAGTATTCCCACTCTCCCTCCCTCCATCTGCCCATCTCCCCTCCTCACCCAGATCAACCCATCACCTCCCAGCCTCTGTCACTATTCCCACTCTCCCCTCCTCCATCTGTCCATCTCCCTTTCTCACCCAGATCAACCCATCACCTCCCAGCCTCTGTCACTATTCCCACTCTCCCCTTCTCCATCTGTCCATCTTCCCTCCTCACCTGGATCAACCCATCACCTCCCAGCCTCTGTCACTATTCCCACTCTCCCCTCCTCCGTCTGTCGATCTCCCCTCCTCACCTGGATCCACCCATCACCTCCCAGTCTCTGTCACTATTCCCTCTCTCCCCTCCTCCATCCGTCCAACACCCCCCTCACCTGGATCCACCCATCACCTCCCAGCCTCTGTCACTATTCCCACTCTCCCCTCCTCCATCTGCCCATCACCCCTCCTCACCTGGATCCACCCATCACCTCCCAGTGTCTGTCACTATTCCCTCTCTGCCCTCCTCCATCTGTCCATCACCCTTCCTCACCCAGATCAACCCATCTCCTCCCAGACTCTGTCACTATTCCTACTCTCTCCTCCTCCATCTGTCCATCACCCCTCTTCACCTGGATCCATCCATCACCTCCCAGCCTCGGTCACGATTCCCTCTCTCCCCTCCTGCATCTGTCCATCTCCCCTCCTCACCTGGATCCACCCATCAACCTCCCAGTCTCTGTCACTATTCCCTCCTCTCCCCTCCTCACCCAGATCAACCCATCACCTCCCAGCCTCTGTCACTATTCCCACTCTCCCCTCCTCCATCTGTCCATCACCCTTCCTCACCTGGATCCACCCATCACCTCACAGTCTCTGTCACTATTCCCTCTCTCCTCTCCTCCATCTGTTCATCACCCCTCCTCACCAGGATCAACCCATCACCTCCTAGCCTCTGTCACTATTCCCACTCTCTCCTCCTCCATCTGTCCATCACCCCTCCTCACCTGGATCCATCCATCACCTCCCAGACTTGGTCACGATTCCTCTCTCCCCTCCTCCAGCAGTCCCATCTCCCCTCCTCACCCAGATCAACCCATCACCTCCCAGCCTCTGTCACTATCCCACTCTCCCCCTCCTCCATCTGTCCATCACCCCTCTTCAACTGGATCCACCCATCACCTCCAGCATCATTCACTATTCCCTCTCTCTCCTCCTCCATCTGTCCAGCACCCCTCCTCTTCACCTGGATCCATCCATCACCTCCCAGCCTCTGTCTCTATCCCCACTCTCCCCTCCTCCATCTGTCCATCACCCCTCCTCACCCAGATCAACCCATCACCTCCCAGCCTCTGTCACTATTCCCACTCTCCCCTCCTCCATCTGTCCATCACCCTCCTCACCTGGATCCATCCATCACCTCCCAGTCTCTGTCTCTATTCCCACTCTCCCCTCCTCCATGTGTCCATCTCCCCTCCTCACCTGGATCCACCCATCACCTCCCAGCCTCTGTCACTATTCCCACTCTCTCGTCCTCCATCTCTCCATCACCCCTCCTCACCTGATCCATCCATCACCTCCCAGTGTCTGTCACTATTCCCTCTCTGCCCTCCTCCATCTGTCCATCACCCGTCCTCACCCAGATCAACCCATCACCTCCCAGCCTCTGTCACTATTCCCACTCTCTCCTCCTCCATCTGTCCATCACCCCTCTTCACCTGGATCCATCCATCACCTCCCAGCCTCGGTCACGAGTCCCTCTCTCCCCTCCTGCATCTGTCCATCTCCCCTCCTCACCTGGATCCACCCATCACCTCCCAGTCTCTGTCACTATTCCCTCTCTCCCCTCCTCACCCAGATCAACCCATCACTCCAGCCTCGGTCACTATTCCCACTCTCCCCCTCCTCCATCTGTCCATCACCCTTCCTCACCTGGATCCACCCATCACCTCCCAGTCTGTGTCACGATTCCCTCTCTCCCCCCTCCTCCATCTGTTCATCACCCCTCCTCACCTGGATCAACCCATCACCTCCTACCCTCTGTCACTATTCCCACTCTCTCCTCCTCATCTGTCCATCACCCCTCCTCACCTGGATCCATGCATCACCTCCCAGACTCGGTCACGATTCC
>NW_027277252.1:0-30233 GCF_030028105.1 Mobula birostris | reverse complement strand
AAAAGGGGGGGGACGGCACTGGTTTTATGTAGATAGATGGGTAGGATGGCACTGGTTTTATGTAGATAAAATGGGGAGGACGGCACTGGTTTTATGTAGATAGATGGGGAGGACGGCACTTGTTTTATGTAGATAGATGGGTAGGACGGCAATGGTCTTATGCAGATAGATGAGGAACATGGCACTGGTTTTATGTAGAAAGATGGAGAGGACGGCACTGGTATTATGTAGTTAGATGGGGGAGGATGGCACTGGTTTTATCTAGTTCGTTTGGGTACGACGGCACTGGTTTTTATCTAGATTGATGGGAGGACGACATTGGTTTTATGCAGACAAATGGGGAGGACGGTACTGGTTTTATGAGAGAGATGGAGAGTACGGCACTGCTATTATGTATATAGATGGGTAGGGTGGCACTGGTTTTATGTAGAGACATGCAGAGGACAGGACTGGTTTTATGTAAATAGATGGGGAGGACGGCACTGGTTTTATGTAAATAGATGGGGAGGACGGCACTGGTTTTATGTAGATAGATGGGTAGGATGGCACTGGTTTTATGTAGATAGATGGGGAGGACGGCACTGGTTTTATGTAGATAGATGGGGAGGACGACACTGGTTTTATGTTGATGGATCAGTAGCACGGCACTGGTTTTATATAGATAGATGGGTAGGACAGCAATGGTCTTATGCAGATAGATGAGGAAGATGGCACTGGTTTTATGTAGAGAGATGCAGAGGACAGGACTGGTTTTATGTAAATAGCTGGGGAGGACGGCACTGGTTTTATGTTGATGGATCAGTAGCACGGCACTGGTTTTATGTAGATAGATGGGTATGACGGCAATGGTCTTATGCAGATAGATGAGGAAGATGGCACTGGTTTTATGTAGAGAGATGGAGAGGACGGCACTGGTATTATGTAGTTAGATGGGGAGGATGGCACTGGTTTTATCTAGTTCGTTGGGTACGACGGCACTGGTTTTATCTAGATTGATGGGGAGGACGACACTGGTTTTTATGCAGACAGATGGGGAGGACGGTACTGGTTTTATGAGAGAGATGGAGAGTACGGCACGGGTATTATGTATATAGATGGGTAGGGTGGCACTGGTTTTATGTAGAGAGATGCAGAGGACAGGACTGGTTTTATGTAAATACATGGGGAGGACGGCACTGGTTTTATGTAGATAGATGGGTAGGATGGCACTGGTTTTATGTAGATAGATGGGGAGGACGGCAACTGGTTTTATGTAGATAGATGGGGAGGACAACACTGGTTTTATTTTGATGGATCAGTAGCACGGCACTGGTTTTATGTAGATAGATGGGTAGTACGGCAATGGTCTTATTTAGATAGATGAGGAAGATGGCACTGGTTTTATGTTGATAGTTGGGTAGGACGGCAATGGTCTTATGCAGATAGATGAGGAAGATGGCACTGGTTTTATGTAGAGAGATGGAGAGGACGGCACTGGTATTATGTAGTTAGATTGGGTGGATGGCACTGGTTTTATCTAGTTCGATGGGTACGACGGCACTGGTTTTATCTAGATTGATGGGGAGGACGACACTGGTTTTATGCAGACAGATGGGGAGGACGGTACTGGTTTTATGAGAGAGATGGAGAGTACGGCACTGGTATTATGTATATAGATGGGTAGGGTGGCACTGGTTTTATGTAGATAGATGGGTAGGATGGCACTGGTTTTATGTAGACAAATGGGGAGGACGGCACTGGTTTTATGTAGATAGATGGGGAGGATGGCACTGGTTTTATGTAGATAGTTGAGTAGGATGGCACTGATTTTATGTAGATAGATGGGGAGGACGGCACTGGTTTTATGTAGTTAGATGGGGAGGATGACACTGGTTTTATGTACTTAGTTGGGGAGGACGGCACAGGTTTTATGTAGTTTGATGGGTAGGATGGCACTGGTTTTATGTAGACGGATGGGTAGGACGGCACTGTTTTTATTTAGAGAGATGGGGTGGATGGCACTGGTTTTATGTTGATGGATCAGTAGCACGGCACTGGTTTTATGTAGATAGATAGGTAGGACGGCAATGGTCTTATGCAGATAGATGAGGAAGATGGCACTGCTTTTATGTAGAGAGATGGAGAGGACTGCACTGGTATTATGTAGTTAGATGGGGAGGATGGCACTGGTTTTATGTCGACGGGTGGGTAGGACGGCACTGGTTTTATTTAGAGAGATGGGGAGGATGGCACTGGTTTTATGTAGAGAGATTGAGAACACGGCACTGGATTTACGTTGATAGATGGGTAGGACGGCACTGGTTTTATGTAGATAGATGGGGAGGATGGCACTGGTTTTATATCGAGAGATGGGGTGGATGGCACTGGTTTTATGTAGATAGATGCGGAGGACGACACTGGTTTTATGTTGAAGGATCAGTAGCACGGCACTGGTTTTATGTAGATAGATGGGTAGGACGGCACTGGTTTTATGTAGAGAGATAGAGAGGACGGCACTGGTTTTATATAGAGAGATGGGTAGGATGGCACTGGTTTTATGTAGATAGATGGGGAGGATGGCACTGGTTTTATGTAGATAGATGGGGAGGATGGCACTGGTTTTATGTAGATAGATGAGTAGCATGGCACTGATTTTATGTAGATAGATGGGGAGGACGACACTGGTTTTCTGTTGATAGATAGGTGGGACGGCACTTGTTTTATGTAGATAGATGGGTAGGACGGCACTGGTTTTATGTAGAGAATAGAGAGGACGGCACTGGTTTTATGTAGATAGATGAGTTGGATGGCACTGATTTTATGTAGATAGATGGGGTTGGACGACAGTGGTTTTATGTAGATAGATGGGTAGGACGGCACTGGTTTTATTTAGAGAGATAGAGATGAGGGCACTGGTTTTATATAGAGAGATGGGGTGGATGGCACTGGTTTTATGTTGATGGATCAGTAGCACGGCACTGGTTTTATGTTGATAGGTAGGACGGCAATGGTCTTATGTAGATAGATGAGGAAGATGGCACTGGTTTTATGTAGAGCGATGGCGAGGACGGCACTGCTATTATGTAGTTAGATGGAGAGGATGGCACTGGTATTATGTAGTTAGAACGGGGAGGATGGCGCTGGTTTTATCTAGTTCGTTGGGTACGACGGCACTGGTTTTATCTAGATAGATGGGGAGGACGACACTGGTTTTATGCAGACAGATGGGGAGGACGGTACTGGTTTTATGAGAGAGATGGAGGGTACGGCACTGGTATTATGTATATAGATGGGTAGGGTGGCACTGGTTTTTATCGAGATTGATAGGGAAGGCGACACTGGTTTTATCTAGATTGATAGGGAGGGGCGACACTGGTTTTATGCAGACAGATGGGGAGGACGGTACTGGTTTTATGAGAGAGATGGAGAGTACGGCACTGGTATTATGTGTATAGATGGGTAGGGTGGCACTGGTTTTATGTAGACAAATGGGGAGGACGGCACTGGTTTGATGTAGATAGATGGGGAGGATGGCACTGATTTTATGTAGATAGATGGGGAGGACGGCACTTGTTTTATGTAGATAGATAGGTAGGACGGCACTGATTTTATGTAGATAGATGGGGAGGGACGGCACTTGTTTTATGTAGATAGATGGGTAGGACGGCAATGGTCTTATGCAGAGAGATGAGGAAGATGGCACTGGTTTTATGTAGAGAGATGGAGAGGACGGCTCGGGTTTTATGTGGTTAGATGGGTAGGAGGGCACTGGTTCTATTTAGAGAGATGGGGTGGAATGCACTGGTTTTATGTTGATGGATCAGTAGGACGGCACTGGTTTTATGTAGATAGATGAGTAGGATGGCACTGGTTTTATGTAGAGAGATGTGGAGGACGGCACTGGTTTTATGTAGATAGATGGGTAGGACGGGAATGGTCTTATGCAGATAGATGAGGAAGATGGCACTGGTTTTATGTAGAGAGATAGAGAGGACGGCACTGGTATTATGTAGTTAGATGGGGAGGATGGCACTGGTTTTATCTAGTACGTTGGGTACGACGGCGCTGGTTTTATCTAGATTGATAGGGAGGACGACACTGGTGTTATGCAGACAGATGGGGAGGACGGTACTGGTTTTATGAGAGAGATGGAGAGTACGGCACTGGTATTATGTATATAGATGGGTAGGGTGGCACTGGTTTTATGTAGAGAGATGCAGAGGACAGGACTGGTTTTATGTAGATAGATGGGGGGCGGCACTGGTTTTATGTAGATAGATGGGTAGGATGGCACTGGTTTTATGTAGATAAATGGGGGGGACGGCACTGGTTTTATGTAGATAGATGGGTAGGATGGCACTGGTTTTATGTAGATAAATGGGGAGGACGGCACTGGTTTTATGTAGATAGATGGGGAGGACGGCACTTGTTTTATGTAGATAGATGGGTAGGACGGCAATGGTCTTATGCAGATAGATGAGGAACATGGCACTGGTTTTATGTAGAAAGATGGAGAGGACGGCACTGGTATTATGTAGTTAGATGGGGAGGATGGCACTGGTTTTATCTAGTTCGTTGGGTACGACGGCACTGGTTTTATCTAGATTGATGGGGAGGACGACATTGGTTTTATGCAGACAGATGGGGAGGACGGTACTGGTTTTATGAGAGAGATGGAGAGTACGGCACTGCTATTATGTATATAGATGGGTAGGGTGGCACTGGTTTTATGTAGAGAGATGCAGAGGACAGGACTGGTTTTATGTAAATAGATGGGGAGGACGGCACTGGTTTTATGTAGATAGATGGGTAGGATGGCACTGGTTTTATGTAGATAGATGGGGGGGACGGCACTGGTTTTATGTAGATAGATGGGTAGGATGGCACTGGTTTTATGTAGATAAATGGGGAGGACGGCACTGGTTTTATGTAGATAAAGGGGGAGGACGGCACTGGTTTTATGTAGATAGATGGGGAGGACGGCACTTGTTTTATGTAGATAGATGGGTAGGACGGCAATGGTCTTATGCAGATAGATGAGGAAGATGGCACTGGTTTTATGTAGAGAGATAGAGAGGACGGCACTGGTATTATGTAGTTAGATGGGGAGGATGGCACTGGTTTTATCTAGTACGTTGGGTACGACGGCACTGGTTTTATCTAGATTGATAGGGAGGACGACACTGGTGTTATGCAGACAGATGGGGAGGACGGTACTGGTTTTATGAGAGAGATGGAGAGTACGGCACTGGTATTATGTATATAGATGGGTAGGGTGGCACTGGTTTTATGTAGAGAGATGCAGAGGACAGGACTGGTTTTATGTAGATAGATGGGGGGCGGCACTGGTTTTATGTAGATAGATGGGTAGGATGGCACTGGTTTTATGTAGATAAAAGGGGGGGACGGCACTGGTTTTATGTAGATAGATGGGTAGGATGGCACTGGTTTTATGTAGATAAATGGGGAGGACGGCACTGGTTTTATGTAGATAGATGGGGAGGACGGCACTTGTTTTATGTAGATAGATGGGTAGGACGGCAATGGTCTTATGCAGATAGATGAGGAACATGGCACTGGTTTTATGTAGAAAGATGGAGAGGACGGCACTGGTATTATGTAGTTAGATGGGGAGGATGGCACTGGTTTTATCTAGTTCGTTGGGTACGACGGCACTGGTTTTATCTAGATTGATGGGGAGGACGACATTGGTTTTATGCAGACAGATGGGGAGGACGGTACTGGTTTTATGAGAGAGATGGAGAGTACGGCACTGCTATATGTATATAGATGGGTAGGGTGGCACTGGTTTTATGTAGAGACATGCAGAGGACAGGACTGGTTTTATGTAAATAGATGGGGAGGATGGCACTGGTTTTATGTAAATAGATGGGGAGGACGGCACTGGTTTTATGTAGATAGATGGGTAGGATGGCACTGGTTTTATGTAGATAGATGGGGAGGACGGCACTGGTTTTATGTAGATAGATGGGGAGGACGACACTGGTTTTATGTTGATGGATCAGTAGCACGGCACTGGTTTTATATAGATAGATGGGTAGGACGGCAATGGTCTTATGCAGATAGATGAGGAAGATGGCACTGGTTTTATGTAGAGAGATGCAGAGGACAGGACTGGTTTTATGTAAATAGCTGGGGAGGACGGCACTGGTTTTATGTTGATGGATCAGTAGCACGGCACTGGTTTTATGTAGATAGATGGGTATGACGGCAATGGTCTTATGCAGATAGATGAGGAAGATGGCACTGGTTTTATGTAGAGAGATGGAGAGGACGGCACTGGTATTATGTAGTTAGATGGGGAGGATGGCACTGGTTTTATCTAGTTCGTTGGGTACGACGGCACTGGTTTTATCTAGATTGATGGGGAGGACGACACTGGTTTTATGCAGACAGATGGGGAGGACGGTACTGGTTTTATGAGAGAGATGGAGAGTACGGCACGGGTATTATGTATATAGATGGGTAGGGTGGCACTGGTTTTATGTAGAGAGATGCAGAGGACAGGACTGGTTTTATGTAAATACATGGGGAGGACGGCACTGGTTTTATGTAGATAGATGGGTAGGATGGCACTGGTTTTATGTAGATAGATGGGGAGGACGGCACTGGTTTTATGTAGATAGATGGGGAGGACAACACTGGTTTTATTTGATGGATCAGTAGCACGGCACTGGTTTTATGTAGATAGGATGGGTAGTACGGCAATGGTCTTATTTAGATAGATGAGGAAGATGGCACTGGTTTTATGTTGATAGTTGGGTAGGACGGCAATGGTCTTATGCAGATAGATGAGGAAGATGGCACTGGTTTTATGTAGAGAGATGGAGAGGACGGCACTGGTATTATGTAGTTAGATTGGGTGGATGGCACTGGTTTTATCTAGTTCGATGGGTACGACGGCACTGGTTTTATCTAGATTGATGGGGAGGACGACACTGGTTTTATGCAGACAGATGGGGAGGACGGTACTGGTTTTATGAGAGAGATGGAGAGTACGGCACTGGTATTATGTATATAGATGGGTAGGGTGGCACTGGTTTTATGTAGATAGATGGGTAGGATGGCACTGGTTTTATGTAGACAAATGGGGAGGACGGCACTGGTTTTATGTAGATAGATGGGGAGGATGGCACTGGTTTTATGTAGATAGTTGAGTAGGATGGCACTGATTTTATGTAGATAGATGGGGAGGACGGCACTGGTTTTATGTAGTTAGATGGGGAGGATGACACTGGTTTTATGTACTTAGTTGGGGAGGACGGCACAGGTTTTATGTAGTTTGATGGGTAGGATGGCACTGGTTTTATGTAGACGGATGGGTAGGACGGCACTGTTTTTATTTAGAGAGATGGGGTGGATGGCACTGGTTTTATGTTGATGGATCAGTAGCACGGCACTGGTTTTATGTAGATAGATAGGTAGGACGGCAATGGTCTTATGCAGATAGATGAGGAAGATGGCACTGCTTTTTATGTAGAGAGATGGAGAGGACTGCACTGGTATTATGTAGTTAGATGGGGAGGATGGCACTGGTTTTATGTCGACGGGTGGGTAGGACGGCACTGGTTTTTATTTAGAGAGATGGGGAGGATGGCACTGGTTTTATGTAGAGAGATTGAGAACACGGCACTGGATTTACGTTGATAGATGGGTAGGACGGCACTGGTTTTATGTAGATAGATGGGGAGGATGGCACTGGTTTTATATCGAGAGATGGGGTGGATGGCACTGGTTTTATGTAGATAGATGGGGAGGACGACACTGGTTTTATGTTGAAGGATCAGTAGCACGGCACTGGTTTTATGTAGATAGATGGGTAGGACGGCAATGGTCTTACGTAGATAGATGAGGAAGATGGCACTGCTTTTATGTAGAGAGATGGAGAGGACTGCACTGGTTTTATGTAGATAGATGGGTAGGACGGCACTGGTTTTATGTAGAGAGATAGAGAGGACGGCACTGGTTTTATATAGAGAGATGGGTAGGATGGCACTGGTTTTATGTAGATAGATGGGGAGGATGGCACTGGTTTTATGTAGATAGATGGGGAGGATGGCACTGGTTTTATGTAGATAGATGAGTAGCATGGCACTGATTTTATGTAGATAGATGGGGAGGACGACACTGGTTTTCTGTTGATAGATAGGTGGGACGGCACTTGTTTTATGTAGATAGATGGGTAGGACGGCACTGGTTTTATGTAGAGAATAGAGAGGACGGCACTGGTTTTATGTAGATAGATGAGTTGGATGGCACTGATTTTATGTAGATAGATGGGGTGGACGACAGTGGTTTTATGTAGATAGATGGGTAGGACGGCACTGGTTTTATTTAGAGAGATAGAGATGAGGGCACTGGTTTTATATAGAGAGATGGGGTGGATGGCACTGGTTTTATGTTGATGGGTCAGTAGCACGGCACTGGTTTTATGTTGATAGGTAGGACGGCAATGGTCTTATGTAGATAGATGAGGAAGATGGCACTGGTTTTATGTAGAGCGATGGCGAGGACGGCACTGCTATTATGTAGTTAGATGGAGAGGATGGCACTGGTATTATGTAGTTAGACGGGGAGGATGGCGCTGGTTTTATCTAGTTCGTTGGGTACGACGGCACTGGTTTTATCTAGATAGATGGGGAGGACGACACTGGTTTTATGCAGACAGATGGGGAGGACGGTACTGGTTTTATGAGAGAGATGGAGGGTACGGCACTGGTATTATGTATATAGATGTGTAGGGTGGCACTGGTTTTATGTAGATAGATGGGTGGGACGGCACTGGTTTTATGTAGATAGATGGGTAGGACGGCACTGGTTTTAGGTAGATAGATCAGGAGGACAGTACTGGTTTTATGTAGTTAGATGGGTAGGAGGGCACTGGTTTTATTTAGAGAGATGGGGTGGATGGCACTGGTTTTATGTTGATGGATCAGTAGCACGGCACTAGTTTTATGCAGATAGATGGGTAGGACGGCAATGGTCTTATGCAGATAGATGAGGATGATGGCACTGCTTTTATGTAGAGAGATGGAGAGGACTGCACTGGTATTATGTAGTTAGATGGGGAGGATGGCACTGGTTTTATGTCGACGGGTGGGTAGGACGGCACTGGTTTTATTTAGAGAGATGGGGAGGATGCCACTGGTTTTATGTATAGAGATTGAGAACACGGCACTGGTTTTACGTAGATAGATGGGTAGGACGGCACTGGTTTTATGTAGACAGATGGGGAGGAGGGCACTGGTTTTATGTAGATAGATGGGGAGGATGGCACTGGTTTTATGTAGATAGATGGGGAGCACTGGTTTTATGTAGATAGATGAGTAGGATGGCACTGATTTTATGTAGATAGATGGGGAGGACGACACTGGTTTTATGTTGATGGATCAGTAGCACGGCACTGTTTTTATGTAGAGAGATGGGTAGGAGGGCAATGGTCTTATGTAGATAGATGAGGAAGATGGCACTGCTTTTATGTAGAGAGATGGAGAGGACTGCACTGGTATTATGTAGTTAGATGGGGAGGATGGCACTGGTTTTATGTCGACGGGTGGGTAGGACGGCACAGGTTTTATTTAGAGAGATGGGAGGATGACACTGGTTTTACGTAGAGAGATTGAGAACACGGCACTGGTTTTACGTAGATAGATGGGTAGGACGGCACTGGTTTTATGTTGATAGATCGGGAGGATGGCACTGGTTTTATGTAGATAGATGGGGAGGATGGCACTGGTTTTATGTAGATAGATGAGTAGGATGGCACTGATTTTATGTAGATAGATGGGGTGGACGACACTGGTTTTATGTAGATAGATGGGAAGGACGGCACTGGTTTTATGTAGATAGATGGGGAGGATGGCACTGGTTTTATGTAGAGAGATGTGGAGGACGGCACTGGTATTATGTATATAGATGTGTACGGTGGCACTGGTTTAATGTAGATAGATAGGTGGGACGGCACTTGTTTTATGTAGATAGATGGGTAGGACGGCACTGGTTTTATGTATATAGATGAGGAGGACGGCACTGGTTTTATGTAGTTGGATGGGGTGGACGACACTGGTTTTATGTGGATAGATGGGAAGGATGGCACTGGTTTTATGTAGATAGATGGAGAGGACGGCACTGGTTTTATGTAGTTAGATGGGGAGGACGGCACTGGTCGTATTTAGAGAGATGGAAAGGATTGCACTAGTTTTATATAGATAGATCGGGAGGACGGCACTGGTTTTATGTAGATAGATGGGGAGGATGACACTGGTTTTATGTACTTAGTTGGGGAGGACTGCACAGGTTTTATCTAGTTAGATGGGTAGGATGGCACTGGTTTTATGTAGACGGGTGGGTAGGATGGCACTGGTTTTATGTTGATGGATCAGTAGCACGGCACTGGTTTTATGTAGATAGATAGGTAGGACGGCAATGGTCTTATGTAGATAGATGAGGAAAATGGCACTGCTTTTATGTAGAGAGATGGAGAGGACTGCACTGGTATTATGTAGTTAGATGGGGAGGATGGCACTGGTTTTATGTCGACGGGTGGGTAGGACGGCACTGGTTTTATTTAGAGAGATGGGGAGGATGCCACTGGTTTTATGTATAGAGATTGAGAACACGGCACTGGTTTTACGTAGATAGATGGGTAGGACGGCACTGGTTTTATGTAGACAGATGGGGAGGAGGGCACTGGTTTTATGTAGATAGATGGGGAGGATGGCACTGGTTTTATGTAGATAGATGGGGAGGATGGCACTGGTTTTATGTAGATAGATGAGTAGGATGGCACTGATTTTATGTAGATAGATGGGGAGGACGACACTGGTTTTATGTTGATAGATAGGTGGGACGGCACTTGTTTTATGTAGATAGATGGGTAGGACGGCACTGGTTTTATGTAGAGAGATAGAGAGGACGGCACTGGTTTTATATAGAGAGATGGGTAGGATGGCACTGGTTTTATGTAGATAGATGGGGAGGATGGCACTGGTTTTATGTAGATAGATGAGTAGGATGGCACTGATTTTATGTAGATAGATGAGGTGGACGACACTGGTTTTATGTAGATAGATGGGGAGGATGGCACTGGTTTTATGTAGATAGATGAGTTGGATGGCACTGATTTTATGTAGATAGATGGGGTGGACGACAGTGGTTTTATGTAGATAGATGGGTAGGACGGCACTGGTTTTATGTAGAGAGATAGAGATGAGGGCACTGGATTTATATAGAGAGATGGGGTGGATGGCACTGGTTTTATGTTGATGGATCAGTAGCACGGCACTGGTTTTATGTAGATAGGTAGGACGGCAATGGTCTTATGCAGATAGATGAGGAAGATGGCACTGGTTTTATGCACACAGATGGGGAGGACGGTACTGGTTTTATGAGAGAGATGGAGGGTACGGCACTGGTATTATGTATATAGATGTGTAGGGTGGCACTGGTTTTATGTCGATAGATGGGTGGGACGGCACTGGTTTTATGTAGATAGATGGGTCGGACGGCACTGGTTTTATGTAGATAGATCAGGAGGACAGTACTGGTTTTATGTAGTTAGATGGGTAGGAGGGCACTGGTTTTATTTAGAGAGATGGGGTGGATGGCACTGGTTTTATGTTGATGGATCAGTAGCACGGCACTAGTTTTATGCAGATAGATGGGTAGGACGGCAATGGTCTTATGCAGATAGATGAGGATGATGGCACTGCTTTTATGTAGAGAGATGGAGAGGACTGCACTGGTATTATGTAGTTAGATGGGGAGGATGGCACTGGTTTTATGTAGATAGATCAGTAGGATGGCACTGGTTTTATGTAGATAGATTGGGAGGGTGGCACTGGTTTTATGCAGATAGATGGGGAGGATGGCACTGGTTTTATGTAGATAGATGAGTAGAATGGCACTGGTTTTATGTAGAGAGATGGAGAGGACGGCCCTGGTATTAAGTAGTTAGATGGGGAGGGTGGCACTGGTTTTATCGAGATTGATAGGGAAGGCGACACTGGTTTTATCTAGATTGATAGGGAGGGCGACACTGGTTTTATGCAGACAGATGGGGAGGACGGTACTGGTTTTATGAGAGAGATGGAGAGTACGGCACTGGTATTATGTATATAGATGGGTAGGGTGGCACTGGTTTTATGTAGAGAGATGCAGAGGACAGGACTGGTTTTATGTAGATAGAAGGGGGGACGGCACTGGTTTTATGTAGATAGATGGGTAGGATGGCACTGGTTTTATGTAGACAAATGGGGAGGACGGCACTGGTTTTATGTAGATAGATGGGGAGGATGGCACTGATTTTATGTAGATAGATGGGGTGGACGGCACTTGTTTTATGTAGATAGATAGGTAGGACGGCACTGATTTTATGTAGATAGATGGGGAGGACGGCACTTGTTTTATGTAGATAGATGGGTAGGACGGCAATGGTCTTATGCAGATAGATGAGGAAGATGGCACTGGTTTTATGTAGAGAGATGGGTAGGATGGCACTGGTTTTATGTAGATAAATGGGGAGAACGGCACTGGTTTTATGTAGATAGATGGGGAGTTTGGCACTGGTTTTATGTGGATAGATGAGTAGGATGGCACTGATTTTATGTAGATAGATGGGTAGGACGGCACTGGTTTTATTTAGAGAGATGGGTAGGACGGCACTGATTTTATGTAGATAGATGGGGAGGACGGCACTTGTTTTATGTAGATACATCGGTAGGACGGCAATGGTCTTATGCAGATAGATGAGGAAAATGCCACTGCTTTAATGTAGAGAGATGGAGAGGACTGCACTGGTATTATGTAGTTAGATGGAGAGGATGGCACTGGTTTTATGTCGACGGGTGGGTAGGACGGCACTGATTTTATTTAGAGAGATGGGGAGGATGACACTGGTTTTATGTAGAGAGATTGAGAACACGGCACTGGTTTTACGTAGATAGATGGGGAGTACGGCACTGGTTTTATGTAGACAGATCGGGAGGATGGCACTGGTTTTATGTAGACAGATGGGGAGGATGGCACTGGTTTTATGTAGATAGATAAGTAGGACTGCAATGGTCTTATGTAGATAGATGAGGAAAATGGCACTGCTTTTATGTAGAGAGATGGAGAGGACTGCACTGGTATTATGTAGTTAGATGGAGAGGATGGCACTGGTTTTATGTCGACGGGTGGGTAGGACGGCACTGGTTTTATTTAGAGAGATGGGGAGGATGACACTGGTTTTATGTAGAGAGATTGAGAACACGGCACTGGTTTTACGTAGATAGATGGGGAGGACGGCACTGGTTTTATGTAGACAGATCGGGAGGATGGCACTGGTTTTATGTAGATAGATGGGGAGGATGGCACTGGTTTTATGTAGATTGATGAGTAGGATGGCACTGGTTTTATGTAGATAGATGGGGAGGATGGCACTGGTTTTATGTAGTTAGATGGGGAGGGTGGCACTGGTTTTATCGAGATTGATAGGGAAGGCGACACTGGTTTTATCTAGATTGATAGGGAGGGCGACACTGGTTTTATGCAGACAGATGGGGAGGACGGTACTGGTTTTATGAGAGAGATGGAGAGTACGGCACTGGTATTATGTATATAGATGGGTAGGGTGGCACTGGTTTTATGTAGAGAGATGCAGAGGACAGGACTGGTTTTATGTAGATAGATGGGGGGACGGCACTGGTTTTATGTAGATAGATGGGTAGGATGGCACTGGTTTTATGTAGACAAATGGGGAGGACGGCACTGGTTTTATGTAGATAGATGGGGAGGATGGCACTGATTTTATGTAGATAGATGGGGAGGACGGCACTTGTTTTATGTAGATAGATAGGTAGGATGGCACTGATTTTATGTAGATAGATGGGGAGCACGGCACTTGTTTTATGTAGATAGATGGGTAGGACGGCAATGGTCTTATGCAGATAGATGAGGAAGATGGCACTGGTTTTATGTAGAGAGATGGGTAGGATGGCACTGGTTTTATGTAGATAAATGGGGAGAACGGCACTGGTTTTATGTAGATAGATGGGGAGTTTGGCACTGGTTTTATGTGGATAGATGAGTAGGATGGCACTGATTTTATGTAGATAGATGGGTAGGACGGCACTGGTTTTATTTAGAGAGATGGGTAGGACGGCACTGATTTTATGTAGATAGATGGGGAGGACGGCACTTGTTTTATGTAGATACATCGGTAGGACGGCAATGGTCTTATGCAGATAGATGAGGAAGATGGCACTGGTTTTATGTAGAGAGATGGAGAGGACGGCACTGGTATTATGTAGTTAGATGGGGAGGATGGCACTGGTTTTATCTAGTTCGTTGGGTACGACGGCACTGGTTTTATCTAGGTTGATGGGGAGGACGACACTGGTTTATGCAGACAGATGGGGAGGACGGTACTGGTTTTATGAGAGAGATGGAGAGTACGGCACTGCTATTATGTATATAGATGGGTAGGGTGGCACTGGTTTTATGTAGAGAGATGCAGAGGACAGGACTGGTTTTATGTAAATAGATGGGGAGGACGGCACTGGTTTTATGTAGATAGATGGGGAGGACGACACTGGTTTTATGTTGATGGATCAGTAGCACGGCACTGGTTTTATGTAGATAGATGGGTAGGACGGCAATGGTCTTATGCAGATAGATGAGGAAGATGGCACTGGTTTTATGTAGATAGATGGGTAGGACGGCAATGGTCTTATGCAGATAGATGAGGAAGATGGCACTGGTTTTATGTAGAGAGATGGAGAGGACGGCACTGGTATTATGTAGTTAGATGGGGAGGATGGCACTGGTTTTATCTAGTTCGTTGGGTACGACGGCACTGGTTTTATCTAGATTGATGGGGAGGACGGTACTGGTTTTATGAGAGAGATGGAGAGTACGGCACTGCTATAATGTATATAGATGGGTAGGGTGGCACTGGTTTTATGTAAATAGATGGGGAGGACGGCACTGGTTTTATGTTGATGGATCAGTAGCACGGCACTGGTTTTATGTAGATAGATGGGTAGGACGGCAATGGTCTTATGCAGATAGAAGAGAAAGATGGCACTGGTTTTATGTAGAGAGATGTGGAGGACGGCACTGGATTCATGTAGAGAGATGGAAAGGATGGCACTTGTTTTATATAGATAGATGGGGAGGACGGTACTGGTTTTATGTAGATAGATGCGGAGGACAACACTGGTTTTATGTTGATGGATCAGTAGCACGGCACTGGTTTTATGTAGATAGATGGGTAGGACGGCAATGGTCTTATGCAGATAGATGAGGAAGATGGCACTGGTTTTATGTAGATAGATGGGTAGGACGGCAATGGTCTTATGCAGACAGATGAGGAAGATGGCACTGGTTTTATGTAGAGAGATGGAGAGGACGGCACAGGTATTATGTAGTTAGATTGGGAGGATGGCACTGGTTTTATCTAGTTCGATGGGTACGACGGCACTGGTTTTATCTAGATTGATGGGGAGGACGACACTGGTTTTATGCAGACAGATGGGGAGGACGGTACTGGTTTTATGAGAGAGATGGAGAGTACGGCACTGGTATTATGTATATAGATGGGTAGGATGGCACTGGTTTTATGTAGACAAATGGGGAGGACGGCACTGGTTTTATGTAGATAGATGGGGAGGATGGCACTGGTTTTATGTAGATAGATGGGTAGGAGGGCACTGGTTTTATTTAGAGAGATGGGGTGGATGGCACTGGTTTTATGTTGATGGATCAGTAGCACGGCACTAGTTTTATGCAGATAGATGGGTAGGATGGCAATGGTCTTATGCAGATAGATGAGGATGATGGCACTGCTTTTATGTAGGGAGATGGAGAGGACTGCACTGGTATTATGTAGTTAGATGGGGAGGATGGCACTGGTTTTATGTCGACGGGTGGGTAGGACGGCACTGGTTTTATTTAGAGAGATGGGGAGGATGCCACTGGTTTTATGTAGAGAGATTGAGAACACGGCACTGGTTTTACGTAGATAGATGGGTAGGACGGCACTGGTTTTATGTAGATAGATGGGGAGGATGGCACTGGTTTTATGTAGATAGATGGGGAGGATGGCACTGGTTTTATGTAGATAGATCAGTAGGATGGCACTGATTTTATGTAGATAGATGGGGTGGACGACACTGGTTTTATGTAGATAGATGGGTAGGACGGCACTGGTTTTATGTATAGAGATAGAGAGGACGGCACTGATTTTATATAGAGAGATGGGGTGGATGGCACTGGTTTTATGTAGTTAGAAGGGTAGGAGGGCACTGGTTTTATTTAGAGAGATGGGGTGGATCTCACTGGTTTTATGTTGATGGATCAGTAGGACGGCAGTGGTTTTATGTAGATAGATGAGTAGGATGGCACTGGTTTTATGTAGAGAGATGTGGAGGACGGCACTGGATTCATGTAGAGAGATGGAGAGAACGGGCACTGGTTTTATGTAGATAGATGGGGTGGACTGCACTGCTTTTATGTAGATAGATGGGGAGGACGACACTGGTTTTATGTCGATGGATCAGTAGCACGGCACTGGTTTTATGTAGATAGATGGGTAGGACGGCAATGGTCTTATGCAGATAGATGAGGAAGATGGCACTGGTTTTATGTAGAGAGATGGAGAGGACGGCACTGGTATTATGTAGTTAGATGGGGAGGATGGCACTGGTTTTATCTAGTACGTTGGGTACGACGGCACTGGTTTTATCTAGATTGATAGGGAGGACGACACTGGTGTTTTGCAGACAGATGGGGAGGACGGTACTGGTTTTATGAGAGAGATGGAGAGTACGGCACTTGTATTATGTATATAGATGGGTAGGGTGGCACTGGTTTTATGTAGAGAGATGCAGAGGACAGGACTGGTTTTATGTAGATAGATGGGGGGCAGCACTGGTTTTATGTAGATAGATGGGTAGGATGGCACTGGTTTTATGTAGATAAATGGGGAGGACGGCACTGGTTTTATGTAGATAGATGGGGAGGACGGCACTTGTTTTATGTAGATAGATGGGTAGGACGGCAATGGTCTAATGCAGATAGATGAGGAAGATGGCACTGGTTTTATGTAGAGAGATGGAGAGGACGGCACTGGTATTATGTAGTTAGATGGGGAGGATGGCACTGGTTTTATCTAGTTCGTTGGGTACGACGGCACTGGTTTTATCTAGATTGATGGGGAGGACGACACTGGTTTTATGCAGACAGATGGGGAGGACGGCACTTGTTTTATGTAGATACATCTGTAGGACGGCAATGGTCTTATGCAGATAGATGAGGAAAATGGCACTGCTTTAATGTAGAGAGATGGAGAGGACTGCACTGGTATTATGTAGTTAGATGGAGAGGATGGCACTGGTTTTATGTCGACGGGTGGGTAGGACGGCACTGGTTTTATTTAGAGAGATGGGGAGGATGACACTGGTTTTATGTAGAGAGATTGAGAACACGGCACTGGTTTTACGTAGATAGATGGGGAGTACGGCACTGGTTTTATGTAGACAGATCGGGAGGATGGCACTGGTTTTATGTAGATAGATGGGGAGGATGGCACTGGTTTTATGTAGATAGATAAGTAGGACTGCAATGGTCTTATGTAGATAGATGAGGAAAATGGCACTGCTTTTATGTAGAGAGATGGAGAGGACTGCACTGGTATTATGTAGTTAGATGGAGAGGATGGCACTGGTTTTATGTCGACGGGTGGGTAGGACGGCACTGGTTTTATTTAGAGAGATGGGGAGGATGACACTGGTTTTATGTAGAGAGATTGAGAACACGGCACTGGTTTTACGTAGATAGATGGGGAGGACGGCACTGGTTTTATGTAGACAGATCGGGAGGATGGCACTGGTTTTATGTAGATAGATGGGGAGGATGGCACTGGTTTTATGTAGATTGATGAGTAGGATGGCACTGGTTTTATGTAGATAGATTGGGAGGGTGGCACTGGTTTTATGCAGATAGATGGGGAGGATGGCACTGGTTTTATGTAGATAGATGAGTAGAATGGCACTGGTTTTATGTAGAGAGATGGAGAGGACGGCCCTGGTATTATGTAGTTAGATGGGGAGGGTGGCACTGGTTTTATCGAGATTGATAGGGAAGGCGACACTGGTTTTATCTAGATTGATAGGGAGGGCGACACTGGTTTTATGCAGACAGATGGGGAGGACGGTACTGGTTTTATGAGAGAGATGGAGAGTACGGCACTGGTATTATGTATATAGATGGGTAGGGTGGCACTGGTTTTATGTAGAGAGATGCAGAGGACAGGACTGGTTTTATGTAGATAGATGGGGGGACGGCACTGGTTTTATGTAGATAGATGGGGAGGACGGCACTTGTTTTATGTAGATAGATGGGTAGGACGGCAATGGTCTTATGCAGATAGATGAGGAAGATGGCACTGGTTTTATGTAGAGAGATGGGTAGGATGGCACTGGTTTTATGTAGATAAATGGGGAGAACGGCACTGGTTTTATGTAGATAGATGGGGAGTTTGGCACTGGTTTTATGTGGATAGATGAGTAGGATGGCACTGATTTTATGTAGATAGATGGGTAGGACGGCACTGGTTTTATTTAGAGAGATGGGTAGGACGGCACTGATTTTATGTAGATAGATGGGGAGGACGGCACTTGTTTTATGTAGATACATCGGTAGGACGGCAATGGTCTTATGCAGATAGATGAGGAAAATGGCACTGCTTTAATGTAGAGAGATGGAGAGGACTGCACTGGTATTATGTAGTTAGATGGAGAGGATGGCACTGGTTTTATGTCGACGGGTGGGTAGGACGGCACTGGTTTTATTTAGAGAGATGGGGAGGATGACACTGGTTTTATGTAGAGAGATTGAGAACACGGCACTGGTTTTACGTAGATAGATGGGGAGTACGGCACTGGTTTTATGTAGACAGATCGGGAGGATGGCACTGGTTTTATGTAGATAGATGGGGAGGATGGCACTGGTTTTATGTAGATAGATAAGTAGGACTGCAATGGTCTTATGTAGATAGATGAGGAAAATGGCACTGCTTTTATGTAGAGAGATGGAGAGGACTGCACTGGTATTATGTAGTTAGATGGAGAGGATGGCACTGGTTTTATGTCGACGGGTGGGTAGGACGGCACTGGTTTTATTTAGAGAGATGGGGAGGATGACACTGGTTTTATGTAGAGAGATTGAGAACACGGCACTGGTTTTACGTAGATAGATGGGGAGGACGGCACTGGTTTTATGTAGACAGATCGGGAGGATGGCACTGGTTTTATGTATATAGACGGGGAGGATGGCACTGGTTTTATGTAGACTGATGAGTTGGATGGCACTGGTTTTATGTAGATAGATTGGGAGGGTGGCACTGGTTTTATGCAGATAGATGGGGAGGATGGCACTGGTTTTATGTAGATAGATGAGTAGAATGGCACTGGTTTTATGTAGAGAGATGGAGAGGACGGCCCTGGTATTATGTAGTTAGATGGGGAGGGTGGCACTGGTTTTATCGAGATTGATAGGGAAGGCGACACTGGTTTTATCTAGATTGATAGGGAGGGCGACACTGGTTTTATGCAGACAGATGGGGAGGACGGTACTGGTTTTATGAGAGAGATGGAGAGTAAAGCACTGGTATTATGTATATAGATGGGTAGGGTGGCACTGGTTTTATGTAGAGAGATGCAGAGGACAGGACTGGTTTTATGTAGATAGATGGGGGGACGGCACTGGTTTTATGTAGATAGATGGGTAGGATGGCACTGGTTTTATGTAGACAAATGGGGAGGACGGCACTGGTTTTATGTAGATAGATGGGGAGGATGGCACTGATTTTATGTAGATAGATGGGGAGGACGGCACTTGTTTTATGTAGATAGATAGGTAGGACGGCACTGATTTTATGTAGATAGATGGGGAGCACGGCACTTGTTTTATGTAGATAGATGGGTAGGACGGCAATGGTCTTATGCAGATAGATGAGGAAGATGGCACTGGTTTTATGTAGAGAGATGGGTAGGATGGCACTGGTTTTATGTAGATAAATGGGGAGAACGGCACTGGTTTTATGTAGATAGATGGGGAGTTTGGCACTGGTTTTATGTGGATAGATGAGTAGGATGGCACTGATTTTATGTAGATAGATGGGTAGGACGGCACTGGTTTTATTTAGAGAGATGGGTAGGACGGCACTTGTTTTATGTAGATACATCGGTAGGACGGCAATGGTCTTATGCAGATAGATGAGGAAGATGGCACTGGTTTTATGTAGAGAGATGGAGAGGACGGCACTGGTATTATGTAGTTAGATGGGGAGGATGGCACTGGTTTTATCTAGTTCGTTGGGTACGACGGCACTGGTTTTATCTAGATTGATGGGGAGGACGACACTGGTTTATGCAGACAGATGGGGAGGACGGTACTGGTTTTATGAGAGAGATGGAGAGTACGGCACTGCTATTATGTATATAGATGGGTAGGGTGGCACTGGTTTTATGTAGAGAGATGCAGAGGACAGGACTGGTTTTATGTAAATAGATGGGGAGGACGGCACTGGTTTTATGTAGATAGATGGGGAGGACGACACTGGTTTTATGTTGATGGATCAGTAGCACGGCACTGGTTTTATGTAGATAGATGGGTAGGACGGCAATGGTCTTATGCAGATAGATGAGGAAGATGGCACTGGTTTTATGTAGATAGATGGGTAGGACGGCAAAGGTCTTATGCAGATAGATGAGGAAGATGGCACTGGTTTTATGTAGAGAGATGGAGAGGACGGCACTGGTATTATGTAGTTAGATGGGGAGGATGGCACTGGTTTTATCTAGTTCGTTGGGTACGACGGCACTGGTTTTATCTAGATTGATGGGGAGGACGGTACTGGTTTTATGAGAGAGATGGAGAGTACGGCACTGCTATAATGTATATAGATGGGTAGGGTGGCACTGGTTTTATGTAGAGAGATGCAGAGGACAGGTCTGGTTTTATGTAAATAGATGGGGAGGACGGCACTGGTTTTATGTTGATGGATCAGTAGCACGGCACTGGTTTTATGTAGATAGATGGGTAGGACGGCAATGGTCTTATGCAGATAGATGAGAAAGATGGCACTGGTTTTATGTAGAGAGATGTGGAGGACGGCACTGGATTCATGTAGAGAGATGGAAAGGATGGCACTTGTTTTATATAGATAGATGGGGAGGACGGTACTGGTTTTATGTAGATAGATGAGGAGGACAACACTGGTTTTATGTTGATGGATCAGTAGTACGGCACTGGTTTTATGTAGATAGATGGGTAGGACGGCAATGGTCTTATGCAGATAGATGAGGATGATGGCACTGCTTTTATGTAGGGAGATGGAGAGGACTGCACTGGTATTATGTAGTTAGATGGGGAGGATGGCACTGGTTTTATGTCGACGGGTGGGTAGGACGGCACTGGTTTTATTTAGAGAGATGGGGAGGATGCCACTGGTTTTATGTAGAGAGATTGAGAACACGGCACTGGTTTTACGTAGATAGATGGGTAGGACGGCACTGGTTTTATGTAGATAGATGGGGAGGATGGCACTGGTTTTATGTAGATAGATGGGGAGGATGGCACTGGTTTTATGTAGATAGATGGGGAGGATGGCACTGGTTTTATGTAGATAGATCAGTAGGATGGCACTGATTTTATGTAGATAGATGGGGTGGACGTCACTGGTTTTATGTAGATAGATGGGTAGGACGGCACTGGTTTTATGTATAGAGAAAGAGAGGACGGCACTGATTTTATATAGAGAGATGGGGTGGATGGCACTGGTTTTATGTAGATAGATGAGTAGGATGGCACTGGTTTTATGTAGAGAGATGTGGAGGACGGCACTGGATTCATGTAGAGAGATGGAGAGAACGGGCACTGGTTTTATGTAGATAGATGGGGTGGACTGCACTGCTTTTATGTAGATAGATGGGGAGGACGACACTGGTTTTATGTTGATGGATCAGTAGCACGGCACTGGTTTTATGTAGATAGATGGGTAGGACGGCAATGGTCTTATGCAGATAGATGAGGAAGATGGCACTGGTTTTATGTAGAGAGATGGAGAGGACGGCACTGGTATTATGTAGTTAGATGGGGAGGATGGCACTGGTTTTATCTAGTACGTTGGGTACGACGGCACTGGTTTTATCTAGATTGATAGGGAGGACGACACTGGTGTTTTGCAGACAGATGGGGAGGACGGTACTGGTTTTATGAGAGAGATGGAGAGTACGGCACTTGTATTATGTATATAGATGGGTAGGGTGGCACTGGTTTTATGTAGAGAGATGCAGAGGACAGGACTAGTTTTATGTAGATAGATGGGGGGCAGCACTGGTTTTATGTAGATAGATGGGTAGGATGGCACTGGTTTTATGTAGATAAATGGGGAGGACGGCACTGGTTTTATGTAGATAGATGGGGAGGACGGCACTTGTTTTATGTAGATACATCGGTGGGACGGCAATGGTCTTATGCAGATAGATGAGGAAGATGGCACTGGTTTTATGTAGAGAGATGGAGAGGACGGCACTGGTATTATGTAGTTAGATGGGGAGGATGGCACTGGTTTTATCTAGTTCGTTGGGTACGACGGCACTGGTTTTATCTAGATTGATGGGGAGGACGACACTGGTTTATGCAGACAGATGGGGAGGACGGTACTGGTTTTATGAGAGAGATGGAGAGTACGGCACTGCTATTATGTATATAGATGGGTAGGGTGGCACTGGTTTTATGTAGAGAGATGCAGAGGACAGGACTGGTTTTATGTAAATAGATGGGGAGGACGGCACTGGTTTTATGTAGATAGATGGGGAGGACGACACTGGTTTTATGTTGATGGATCAGTAGCACGGCACTGGTTTTATGTAGATAGATGGGTAGGACGGCAATGGTCTTATGCAGGTAGATGAGGAAGATGGCACTGGTTTTATGTAGATAGATGGGTAGGACGGCAATGGTCTTATGCAGATAGATGAGGAAGATGGCACTGGTTTTATGTACAGAGATGGAGAGGACGGCACTGGTATTATGTAGTTAGATGGGGAGGATGGCACTGGTTTTATCTAGTTCGTTGGGTACGATGGCACTGGTTTTATCTAGATTGATGGGGAGGACGGTACTGGTTTTATGAGAGAGATGGAGAGTACGGCACTGCTATTATGTATATAGATGGGTAGGGTGGCACTGGTTTTATGTAGAGAGATGCAGAGGACAGGTCTGGTTTTATGTAAATAGATGGGGAGGACGGCACTGGTTTTATGTTGATGGATCAGTAGCACGGCACTGGTTTTATGTAGATAGATGGGTAGGACGGCAATGGTCTTATGCAGATAGATGAGAAAGATGGCACTGGTTTTATGTAGAGAGATGTGGAGGACGGCACTGGATTCATGTAGAGAGATGGAAAGGGTGGCACTTGTTTTATATAGATAGATGGGGAGGACGGTACTGGATTTATGTAGATAGATGGGGAGGACAACACTGGTTTTATGTTGATGGATCAGTAGCACGGCACTGGTTTTATGTAGATAGATGGGTGGGACGGCAATGGTCTTATGCAGATAGATGAGGAAGATGGCACTGGTTTTATGTAGAGAGACGGAGAGGACGGCACTGGTATTATGTAGTTAGATTGGGAGGATGGCACTGGTTTTATCTAGATTGATGGGGAGGACGACACTGGTTTTATGCAGACAGATGGGGAGGACGGTACTGGTTTTATGAGAGAGATGGAGAGTACGGCACTGGTATTATGTATATAGATGGGTAGGGTGGCACTGGTTTTATGTAGACAGATGGGGAGGAGGGCACTGGTTTTATGTAGATAGATGGGGAGGATGGCACTGGTTTTATGTAGATAGATGAGGAGGACGGCACTGGCTTTATGTAGTTGGATGGGGTGGACGACACTGGTTTTATGTGGATAGATGGGAAGGATGGCACTGGTTTTATGTAGATAGATGGGGAGGACGGCACTGGTTTTATGTAGTTAGATGGGGAGGACGGCACTGGTAGTATATAGAGAGATGGAAAGGATTGCACTAGTTTTATATAGATAGATCGGGAGGACGGCACTGGTTTTATGTAGATAGATGGGGAGGATGACACTGGTTTTATGTACTTAGTTGGGGAGGACTGCACAGGTTTTATCTAGTTAGATGGGTAGGATGGCACTGGTTTTATGTAGACGGGTGGGTAGGATGGCACTGTTTTTATTTAGAGAGATGGGGTGGATGGCACTGGTTTTATGTTGATGGATCAGTAGCACGGCACTGGTTTTATGTAGATAGATAGGTAGGACGGCAATGGTCTTATGTAGATAGATGAGGAAAATGGCACTGCTTTTATGTAGAGAGATGGAGAGGACTGCACTGGTATTATGTAGTTAGATGGAGAGGATGGCACTGGTTTTATGTCGACGGGTGGGTAGGACGGCACTGGTTTTATTTAGAGAGATGGGGAGGATGACACTGGTTTTATGTAGAGAGATTGAGAACACGGCACTGGTTTTACGTAGATAGATGGGGAGGACGGCACTGGTTTTATGTAGACAGATCGGGAGGATGGCACTGGTTTTATGTAGATAGATGGGGAGGATGGCACTGGTTTTATGTAGATAGATAGGTAGGACGGCAATGGTCTTATGTAGATAGATGAGGAAAATGGCACTGCTTTTATGTAGAGAGATGGAGAGGACTGCACTGGTATTATGTAGTTAGATGGAGAGGATGGCACTGGTTTTATGTCGACGGGTGGGTAGGACGGCACTGGTTTTATTTAGAGAGATGGGGAGGATGACACTGGTTTTATGTAGAGAGATTGAGAACACGGCACTGGTTTTACGTAGATAGATGGGGAGGACGGCACTGGTTTTATGTAGACAGATCGGGAGGATGGCACTGGTTTTATGTAGATAGATGGGGAGGATGGCACTGGTTTTATGTAGATTGATGAGTAGGATGGTACTGGTTTTATGTAGATAGATTGGGAGGGTGGCACTGGTTTTATGCAGATAGATGGGGAGGATGGCACTGGTTTTATGTAGATAGATGAGTAGAATGGCACTGGTTTTATGTAGAGAGATGGAGAGGACGGCCCTGGTATTATGTAGTTAGATGGGGAGGGTGGCACTGGTTTTATCGAGATTGATAGGGAAGGCGACACTGGTTTTATCTAGATTGATAGGGAGGGCGACACTGGTTTTATGCAGACAGATGGGGAGGACGGTACTGGTTTTATGAGAGAGATGGAGAGTACGGCACTGGTATTATGTATATAGATGGGTAGGGTGGCACTGGTTTTATGTAGAGAGATGCAGAGGACAGGACTGGTTTTATGTAGATAGATGGGGGGACGGCACTGGTTTTATGTAGATAGATGGGTAGGATGGCACTGGTTTTATCTAGACAAATGGGGAGGACGGCACTGGTTTTATGTAGATAGATGGGGAGGATGGCACTGATTTTATGTAGATAGATGGGGAGGACGGCACTTGTTTTATGTAGATAGATGGGTAGGACGGCAATGGTCTTATGCAGATAGATGAGGAAGATGGCACTGGTTTTATGTAGAGAGATGGAGAGGACGGCACTGGTTTTATGTGGTTAGATGGGTAGGAGGGCACTGGTTCTATTTAGAGAGATGGGGTGGAATGCACTGGTTTTATGTTGATGGATCAGTAGGACGGCACTGGTTTTATGTAGATAGATGAGTAGGATGGCACTGGTTTTATGTAGAGAGATGTGGAGGACGGCACTGGATTCATGTAGAGAGATGGAGAGAATGGGCACTGGTTTTATGTAGATAGATGGGGTGAACTGCACAGGTTTTATGTAGATAGATGGGGAGGACAACACTGGTTTTATGTTGAAGGATCAGTAGCACGGCACTGGTTTTATGTAGATAGATGAGGAAGATGGCACTGGTTTTATGTAGAGAGATAGAGAGGACGGCACTGGTATTATGTAGTTCGATGGGGAGGATGGCACTGGTTTTATCTAGTTCGTTGGGTACGATGGCACTGGTTTTATCTAGATTGATGGGGAGGACGACACTGTTTTTATGCAGACAGATGGGGAGGACGGTACTGGTTTTATGAGAGAGATGGAGAGTACGGCACTGGTATTATGTATATAGATGGGTAGGGTGGCACTGGTTTTATGTAGAGAGATGGGGAGGACGGCACTGGTTTTATGTAGATAGATGGGTAGGATGGCACTGGTTTTATGTAGATAAATGGGGAGAACGGCACTGGTTTTATGTAGATAGATGGGGAGTTTGGCACTGATTTTATGTGGATAGATGAGTAGGATGGCACTGATTTTATGTAGATAGATGAGTAGGACGGCACTGGTTTTATTTAGAGAGATGGGTAGTACGGCACTGATTTTATGTAGATAGATGGGGAGGACGGCACTTGTTTTATGTAGATACATCGGTAGGACGGCAATGGTCTTATGCAGATAGATGAGGAAGATGGCACTGGTTTTATGTAGAGAGATGGAGAGGACGGCACTGGTATTATGTAGTTAGATGGGGAGGATGGCACTGGTTTTATCTAGTTCGTTGGGTACGACGGCACTGGTTTTATCTAGATTGATGGGGAGGACGACACTGGTTTATGCAGACAGATGGGGAGGACGGTACTGGTTTTATGAGAGAGATGGAGAGCAGGGCACTGCTATTATGTATATAGATGGGTAGGGTGGCACTGGTTTTATGCAGAGAGATGCAGAGGACAGGACTGGTTTTATGTAAATAGATGGGGAGGACGGCACTGGTTTTATGTAGATAGATGGGGAGGACGACACTGGTTTTATGTTGATGGATCAGTAGCACGGCACTGGTTTTATGTAGATAGATGGGTAGGACGGCAATGGTCTTATGCAGATAGATGAGGAAGATGGCACTGGTTTTATGTAGATAGATGGGTAGGACGGCAATGGTCTTATGCAGATAGATGAGGAAGATGGCACTGGTTTTATGTAGAGAGATGGAGAGGACGGCACTGGTATTATGTAGTTAGATGGGGAGGATGGCACTGGTTTTATCTAGTTCGTTGGGTACGACGGCACTGGTTTTATCTAGATTGATGGGGAGGACGGTACTGGTTTTATGAGAGAGATGGAGAGTACGGCACTGCTATTATGTATATAGATGGGTAGGGTGGCACTGGTTTTATGTAGAGAGATGCAGAGGACAGGTCTGGTTTTATGTAAATAGATGGGGAGGACGGCACTGGTTTTATGTTGATGGATCAGTAGCACGGCACTGGTTTTATGTAGATAGATGGGTAGGACGGCAATGGTCTTATGCAGATAGATGAGAAAGATGGCACTGGTTTTATGTAGAGAGATGTGGAGGACGGCACTGGATTCATGTAGAGAGATGGAAAGGATGGCACTTGTTTTATATAGATAGATGGGTAGGACGGCACTGGTTTTATGTAGATAGATGGGGAGGATGGCACTGGTTTTATGTAGATAGATGGGGAGGATGGCACTGGTTTTATGTAGATAGATCAGTAGGATGGCACTGATTTTATGTAGATAGATGGGGTGGACGACACTGGTTTTATGTAGATAGATGGGTAGGACGGCACTGGTTTTATGTATAGAGATAGAGAGGACGGCACTGATTTTGTATAGAGAGATGGGGTGGATGGAACTGGTTTTATGTAGTTAGAAGGGTAGGAGGGCACTGGTTTTATTTAGAGAGATGGGGTGGATCTCACTGGTTTTATGTTGATGGATCAGTAGGACGGCAGTGGTTTAATGTAGATAGATGAGTAGGATGGCACTGGTTTTATGTAGAGAGATGTGGAGGACGGCACTGGATTCATGTAGAGAGATGGAGAGAACGGGCACTGGTTTTATGTAGATAGATGGGGTGGACTGCACTGGTTTTATGTAGATAGATGGGGAGGACGACACTGGTTTTATGTTGATGGATCAGTAGCACGGCACTGGTTTTATGTAGATAGATGGGTAGGACGGCAATGGTCTTATGCAGATAGATGAGGAAGATGGCACTGGTTTTATGTAGAGAGATGGAGAGGACGGCACTGGTATTATGTAGTTAGATGGGGAGGATGGCACTGGTTTTACCTAGTACGTTGGGTACGACGGCACTGGTTTTATCTAGATTGATAGGGAGGACGACACTGGTGTTTTGCAGACAGATGGGGAGGACGGTACTGGTTTTATGAGAGAGATGGAGAGTACGGCACTGGTATTATGTATATAGATGGGTAGGGTGGCACTCGTTTTATGTAGAGAGATGCAGAGGACAGGACTGGTTTTATGTAGATAGATGGGGGGCAGCACTGGTTTTATGTAGATAGATGGGTAGGATGGCACTGGTTTTATGTAGATAAATGGGGAGGACGGCACTGGTTTTATGTAGATAGATGGGGAGGACGGCACTTGTTTTATGTAGATAGATGGGTAGGACGGCAATGGTCTAATGCAGATAGATGAGGAAGATGGCACTGGTTTTATGTAGAGAGATGGAGAGGACGGCACTGGTATTATGTAGTTAGATGGGGAGGATGGCACTGGTTTTATCTAGTTCGTTGGGTACGACGGCACTGGTTTTATCTAGATTGATGGGGAGGACGACACTGGTTTTATGCAGACAGATGGGGAGGACGGTACTGGTTTTATGAGAGAGATGGAGAGTACGGCACTGCTATTATGTATATAGATGGGTAGGGTGGCAATGGTTTTATGTAGAGAGATGCAGAGGACAGGACTGGTTTTATGTAGATAGATGGGGGGACGGCACTGGTTTTATGTAGATAGATGGGTTGGATGGCACTGGTTTTATGTAGATAAATGGGGAGGATGGCACTGGTTTTATGTAGAGAGATGGAGAGGACGGCACTGGTATTATGTAGTTAGATGGGGAGGATGGCACTGGTTTTATCTAGTTCTTTGGGTACGACGGCACTGGTTTTATCTAGATTGATGGGGAGGAAGACACTGGTTTATGCAGACAGATGGGGAGGACGGGACTGGTTTTATGAGAGAGATGGAGAGTACGGCACTGCTATTATGTATATAGATGAGGAGGACGGCACTGGTTTTATGTAGTTGGATGGGGTGGATGGCACTGGTTTTATGTAGATAGATGGGGAGGACGGCACTGGTTTTATGTAGTTACGATGGGAGGACGGCACTGGTAGTAGGTAGACAGATGGAAAGGATGGCACTAGTTTTATATAGATAGATAGGGAGGACGGCACTGGTTTTATGTAGATAGATGGGGAGGATGACACTGGTTTTAAGTACTTAGTTGGGGAGGACGGCACAGGTTTTATCTAGTTAGATGGGTAGGATGGCACTGGTTTTATGTAGACGGGTGGGTAGGACGGCACTGGTTTTATTTAGAGAGATGGGGTGGATGGCACTGGTTTTATGTTGATGGATCAGTAGCACGGCACTGGTTTTATGTGGAGAGATAGGGAGGACGGCAATAGTCTTATGTAGACAGATGAGGAAGATGGCACTGCTTTTATGTAGAGAGATGGAGAGGACTGCACTGGTATTATGTAGTTAGATGGAGAGGATGGCACTGGTTTTATGTCGACGGGTGGGTAGGACGGCACTGGTTTTATTTAGAGAGATGGGAGGATGATACTGGTTTTATGTAGAGAGATTGAGAACACGGCACTGGTTTTACGTAGATAGATGGGTAGGACGGCACTGGTTTTATGTAGATAGATCGGGAGGATGGCACTGGTTTTATGTAGATAGATGGGAGGATGGCACTTGTTTTATGTAGATAGATGGGTCGGACGGCAATGGTCTTATGCAGATAGATGAGGAAGATGGCACTGGTTTTATGTAGAGAGATGGAGAGGACGGCACTGGTTTTAAGTAGTTAGATGGGTAGGAGGGCACTGGTTCTATTTAGAGAGATGGGGTGGAATGCACTGGTTTTATGTTGATGGATCAGTAGGACGGCACGGGTTTTATGTAGATAGATGAGTAGGATGGCACTGGTTTTATGAATAGAGATGTGGAGGACGGCACTGGATTCATGTAGAGAGATGGAGAGAATGGGAACTGGTTTTATGTAGATAGATGGGGTGAACTGCACTGGTTTTATGTAGATAGATGGGGAGGACAACACTGGTTTTATGTTGAAGGATCAGTAGCACTGCACTGGTTTTATGTAGA